>NW_024750024.1:0-25446 GCF_018991925.1 Homarus americanus | reverse complement strand
GTACATATACATACAAGTTGTAGGTATGACGATTTACACCTGTCAACACCTTAGGATCATCCACTGCTAATAATGTGTAGTCATCATCTATTAGTAAAATTTCAGTGGAGGTTTATCCAGAGTTAACAGTGTGTCATTAGAATAAAATGGAAAGGTTCTAAGACCATGCATTAAATTTGTGTTGAGAGAGCATGGGTATGTGGATAAGTTAGCATTGTGCGTAAGAGTTGACTCTAACTAAAGATAATAATATTCCACCTCGTGATCTGCGAAAAAGTTAGTTAAATGGTAACTCATCTTGGCTATTTGTAATGCTTCAAGAGTATGTAAAGCATAAGCTGTGCATCACGGGTCCTAACCCTGCATCAACTACATTTGCAATTAAATTGTCCTTGTTAGTAGATAAAACTTGAGCAGAAGTTCTGCTGCATGCAAATATTCAGAAAACAAATTAGCCATTCCAGTTGTAGGCACTGAATTCGTAAATTATAAACAATCTAGATAAATGGTTAGATTAAAAATAATAGGTTTTAACTTTTGATTCCAAAGATGGATTACATGAAAGTGTCTGAGGTTATAGCGCGATTCGGTATGTATTTGCGAGTAACAATATTCAAACGGTCCTAATTTGGCTACGTCTTTTGCGAGTTGCTGTGCAAAGAGAGTTCTTTAGATGAGACTAACAAAATGAAATAATCCCCGCTTTTCATCGTTTTTGAGAGGCGCATCTAGCAATGACATCTTGAGATGATGGAGATAGGACATCTGCTGCGACGATATTCTTATGAAGGATCTTGAGACGAAGTAGCTGAAGATTTATAGTTTGTGTTACGATGGTAGAAATGTTAGGACGTTGAGCGTAGAGTTTCGGGGTGGCCATCGCTGTCTGGATGTGAGCATCAATAGACTCCATCTGGACGGAATACTTAGTAAACCATGCAGCTCATACTTTCTGGTGACGACGTCTTCGGTGATGGGGACTCTTCCCAAAAGATGCAGCTAAGGCACCTGGTTTTAGAACTTCCGTGGACGCGCGTCCACAAAGGAGTAGAAGGATAATGAGATGATCCAAGCCATTGTGGAAAATTGGATTTTCTCAATATTGTTTAGCAGGACGTAGTTTTAAACAATAAATATTAGACACCTTAGTGTACTTGATGTGTTTGCGAGTTTGAACACATGTGTATGGGACATTGTTAACATTCTTGGGGAGTAAATCTGGGTAGGGGCTCTTTTAAGTCTGTCCGCATGTGGTACACGTCTGAAGTTTGTGAATTTGGTTTAAATTTTAAATTTGTTGCCGTTTGTTTGGCGATAATGAGGAATGGTCCGGCAAATTTGGGCGAAAAGTTTGGAGTTTCGTTTAGGTTCTCTCACCATAACAGCATCGCCTATTTCTAGTGTTATAGGCTTGGCTTGTTTATGTTGCTTATAAGTCATTTAAGACCGTGACGCTGCTAAATGTTTCCGTACTTAGCCATGAATATCTGTGAAGATGCTGATTTGCTTGGTAGTGATTTCGTCCACATTGTATACAGGGACAAGGTTTGCCTGTAAGTACGTCATAGGACGAACGTTTGTCTATGACATAAACAATATAGTAGGATGATTTGCCCGTGGAGCTATTGATCGACCCGTTAATAGAGGCTGCGGCTAGGGTAACTAATCTCCCATGCATTGTGCATTTGACTCGCTGCTGGACGAAGAAGAATCTCTAAGATTTTACGATTGGTTCTTTCAACGAAGCCTTTGCCTGTGGATGATAAGCTGTTATGAAACTTTGTTGGATGCTGTATTGTCGACATATTTGTGTAAAAGTTGATTCTTCAACTCTAATCCGTTGTCGGAGAAAGAGCCTTGGGAGTAGTAAAAGGACATATGATTTACATAAGTAGGGCATGAGCCACAGATTCGGCTATTTTATCCTTCATTGGACTAAAATCACAAATCTGAGAAATGATCCACACACACACACTAGTACGTGCGAGGATCCTTGATGACTCCTCGGAAGTTGTAGCAAGTTAATGGCGACTGTGTCAAACGGATGTTCTGGTGTAGGATATTAAAGAATTGGAGCCAGTGGAAATAGTACCCTTATGGTGAGCACACGATAAACACTTAGCAATATGTTGCTCTGTGTCTTTTTCATAGTATTCCAAAAATATTTTTTCTGATTTCCGCAAGGCATTGTCACGTCCGTGGTGACCTGTGAGGAACTTCGTGAGGCAACGTTAATACTGTTGCACGAGGGTGTAATAGGTACGACAATTTGTGGCGCATTACCTGAGCTATCTGTTTGGAGCAATGGAGTAAGTCTTGTCGTAGTCAAATTGACTGAACGGTAGAGTAACTTTGGAAGATTAGCCTGTTCCCGACTCTAGAGCAAAATTACTGCAGACCACAATGGATCAAGCGTTTTTCATCCTGTAATTGCGAGAGAGTGAACAAGGTACAGACATCACTGGTGCTATGTTTTCTGGACAAGGCGTCGGCGACCACATTCGCTCCTCCGGTAAATATGAACACCGGGGCGAATTCTTGAATGGTCAGATACCAGCATGTAGTCTGCCTGAAAGGTTTTTGCCGTGGAACAGCTCTGTCACTACCACGTAATCAAAAATTAAGTCTTTTACTTCTTCAGTGCCCAAACAACAGCTAACGTTTCTGGGTGCGTTACTGAATAGCGTGTTTTGGCATCATTAAGTTTACGACTGAAAGCAATTACTCTAAATTTTCTCGTGTGTCCAGCTGCATAAATTACAGCGCCGATTCCCTGTTCTGAGGTGTCTGTACACAGAGTAAATGGTTGAGTGTAGTCAGGAAATGCTAAAACAGGTGCGTTGGTAAGTGCTGTCTTCAATGCAATAAAACTATCCTCTTGTTCAGCATTCCATACAAAAGTTGCATCCTTCTAAGTTGCTTAGTCAGGGGTTGAAGCTAACGTCGCATGCCTTTAATAAAATAACCATAATATACAGATAAACCAAGAAAACTACGCACCTTATCAATGGTTGTAAGACGTGGGAACTGGGCAACAGCTTGAAATTTGTCATCAACTGTATGAATTCCATTTCCTTCAACTTCATGACCAAGAGATTGTATTCTGGATTCTAAAATTCACATTTAGAAGGTCTGACTTTGAGTCCTGCTGTAGAAAGTTTTTTGGAAAACTTCATGGAGTTTGGCAATATGACTGTTAACATCCTTACTAGTACAGTGAGATCATCTAAGTAAGCACATACTGTGGTACCTATTAAACCAACAAACAAAGTGTTGATCATCCTTTGAAAGGTCAGTGGGGTAATTCTGAGACCGAATGGCATCCGTAAAAATTAAAATTGTTTAAAGGATTACTAAAGCAGTAATCTCAAGTAATTTCTTGTCAGAGAATTTGCCAATATCCGCTAAGCAGATCGGGTTGCCTAAACACAGCCATTCTTGCCTAAAGATTGTAAAAATATCACAGGACAGGCAGTGCATACCTATCTGGGATTATTATTTTCGACAACCGAATATCAATGACTGGGCGCCTACCTCCATCCTTCTTTGGGACTAAAAGTAGCGGGCTATTAAAGGAGACTTTGAATGTGTGATAACTTCCTGCTCTAACATATCTTGAACCATATCTTGTACTACAGCTCACTGGCAATGTGGTAGTCTATAAGCTGGTATGTAAATCGGGTTTGTGTTCGGTTTTAAAGATATGTGATGCGAAGTTAAGCTTACACTAGTTGTTCCCTGGTAAAGCTACAATGTTTTTCGTAGTAGGCAAGCAACTCTGAGGGGAGTCGAGTGTTGCCTAGAGGGTGATCAATTACCTTAACATGTGGTGTTATTTGATCTATCTCTTCTGTCTGGTTGTGTAATTGAATGTGAAGCACTACCAATTGGGAATTACGTAAGCTGTAGAGCAACATTATTATGATAAACTGTAAAATCACAAATAATATCCTTCTTTCAATATTCTGAAGGGCTCTAATGTTCTGTTGAGAACTAGGACATCTGTTAAACCTGGGATGAATCGTACTCAATGTAGATTCGCATGATGGACTTTTAACTGTTTTGTGTGTGTGTGTGGGGTGTAGTGGCTCTGGTTATTTCCTCATTCTGAAAATGGAGAGTACATGTTAGATTGCAGGTACTATTGTCAACTTTGCTGCTATAATAACACTGGGTAAATGAGTCTGTAGGGGTCTGGGACTGCTTTGACTCAGTTCCAAATGAGCAGGTTATACCTCTCTAGTCCGGCAACCTCGGGACCTGACCGGTGCCGGACCATGAAAATTCACCCTTTTCCTGGATAGATAGTGACTTTTGCTTATGCCTGGAAGCACTAGCACCACTTTCTCTGCATCATGGTCTCTTTGAAGACATATTGAAGGGTTAAATGTCGTATAGTAGCTTCTCAAATTTCGCGAGTTTTTAATTCTTAACGTATTTTATTGGAACACACAAAAAAATAAATAAATAAAAATTTTGACGGCGGAAACTTGAATTTCGACGGGTTTGAACGGCCCGCCAACGTGCAGACAACGTGCATAATCGTGTAAACAGCGTCATTTCTCTTATGTACAAAAGATTCATTATTATTGATTACTGAATGTCTTTTTTATTGAATTAATGTTTATATGTGCAAAATGAGCAATACAATTCATTAATAATACGTAGAAAATTAAAACACATGAGGAAATGACACAGCATTGTTTTCGTTGATTACAAAACCAGTGACCGACTGGTTCTACATATAAAACTGAAGAAAATAAGACCTTGGTTGTAGCTGTAGTAAAATTAATATGGTTGTTTTAAGTAATGTTATTTAATGTTAATAAATGGAACAATAGCAGTAGCTAACGATAATGGTAAAGAAAAAGAGAGATCGCACATGTAAGTGCGCATGCGCACACGTGAAAACATATCGTCATTACTTTACATAAGAATATGAAAGCAACACTTATTTACTGTTCATATATATTTTAATTAATGTTTCTGAATTTGTTTTTATTGAATTAATGTACGTGTGTGCAAAATTAACAATACAATTTATTAATAATACGTGGAATATTAGAGGAGACGAGACCGCTGCTGGTATTGTTTATGTTAAAGCTTACGAAACCAGTGACTGATTGGTTCTACATATAAAACTGAAGAAAATAAGACCCTGAGTTTAGCTGTAGTAAAATTAATGTAAAAAATGAATATGGTTGCTTGAAGTACCTGTAATGTTATTTAATGTTAATAAATGGAACAATATAAGTAGCTAACCATTAATGGTAAAAAAAAAAAGTGAGACTGTCGTATGTAAGTGCGCACATGTGAAAATATATCGTCATTACTCTACATAAGAATATGAAAGCAACACTTATTTACTGCTCATATATATTGAAGGGTTAAATGTTGTACTCTGTATAGACAAGCAGAGAGAGAGAGAGAGCAGCCGAACTGCCGGATGTAAACAAACCTTAATTTCCCGCGGCTTTTTTTTTTTAAGGGGATTAGCCCACCCGGGCATAGGTCACTGACCCACATTGGGGCCTGAGGGGCAAAAATTTAATACTCCTGTAATGTAATAATAATTCAGATAAGTAAAAAAAAAAAAAGCTGCCTATCTACCTATTGGACAAACTAAAATCGTTCCGGACCACGGGAGTTTCCGGACCACAGAATGCCGGACTAGAGAGGTACAACCTGTACTTGTGATAAAACTTACGTCACGTGTAAATAAAGACAGACGAATACGTTTGACACAACTAGTGAAGCACAAATTTTAGTAAATGAGAGTTCATCAATGTTCAACACAACTTATCTCGTGAAGATGAAATTTTAAGCACATAGATGATAAGTTTAACCATTGCTTACTACTGTACTGTAAACAACATTATTATTATGAGTGATATATAACCAACACCAAATGTCTACACTAAGGCCATGGTATAAGAAATTTACATCTTAAGAGCATATAATTATAACTTGTGCTTAATATCTATAAAAGTGGCATTTGTCACTTGTCTTTATTTCTGGTACATTCATAGAGTTTGTTCAAGTGGTTTTATATTGATGTATATCACTGTATTCAAGTTTATGTGTCACATTTACCTTCTGTTAAAGTCATTCAAACATTTATTGAATTCTGTTTTTTTCATGCACAAAAATGTGTTTCTTGAGAGTACTCTTCCAGGAGAAACATTTCCCACATTCCTCACATTCAAACTCCTTCACACCATTGTGTACAAGAATGTGTCTCTTGAGATTACTCTTCCAGGAGAAACATTTCCCACATTCCTCACAGGATAACTTTTTATCTCTGCTTGACATTGTGAACTTCTTCTTAGTTACACTTGGTCTTGAGATGTGACATCACAGTATCTGAAACAAAATATTTTGCCTTAGATAATATTCTTATAAAAGTCCAATTTATAAATGAAAACTACAAGTGACTAAATCAATTTGTGTAAAATAAGAGTAAAAATAATTTAAAAGTATAAAATAAAAAGGTTATATTAATCTACACCGCAAAGATGACGGAAAACCAGCTTTTTGAAGTGACAGATTGCATGGGTATGGAAACACAGAAGGCAGAGCATTCCACAGTGTGAGGAAAGAAGGAGGTACTATAATGGGTTATTATAGTGTTACCCACATCCACAGAGAGACAGTTTTACATACATACATACATACATACATACATACATACATACATACATACATACATACATACATACATACATACATACATACATACATACATACATACATACATACATACATACATACATACATACATACATATACATACATACATACATACATACATACATACATACATACATACATACATATACATACATACATACATACATATATACATACATACATACATACATACATACATACATACATACATACATACATACATACATAAGTATATATATATATATATATATATATATATATATATATATATATATATATATATATATATATATATATATATATATATATATATATATATATATATATATATACCCATGTAGTTTAAGTTTTTAAGACCAAATTTTTTGGCAAAAAATTGGGGGTTGACCTCTACACCGGTAATAGTTTCATTAGGTTGAAAAATATTTACCAGTTACTGCCAGTAAACAAAGGAAACGACGCACCACCAGCTGTGAGTGTTGGTACAGTTGCCAGGGCAAATCTCTTGCATCATCATAGCAAGCCCAAAGTGGTCAAATAGATGGTACGGTAGAACAGAACGATGTAAAACATAAAGTATTCATTTTTAAAAGTTTATTTATAGATACATAAATTTTTGTTCATTAAATTTGAAACATCAATATGATGTGAAAAGTCAGGTCATCTACACACAGTTGCCAGTTTAAAATTTTCCTTTTAAAATTTTTAGTTACCGAGTATTTCTTTTCCCAAATCGTTTTACAATACTGTAGGTAAAACTGTTAACTTTTGTGCAAACCCCACAGAAATTTTTTTTAACAGAAATAGACACCAAAAATGTAAAAAAAATAGCTGTCTGACTTGCAACACTGTTGGTAGGGTCAGGTGGTTCTAACAGCATCCTGCCAGTACCTGGTAATCAAATTTATAACAGTGTCTAACCTCAATTACTGTAGTTTATCTGATGTAGGCAATATGAAGTAAAAAATACCGGTTAAAGTGAGAAATTGGAAGAGAATAAACAAGAAAGATGTCGTTGGGCTATTTTTGGTAGGGCTGAGGGAGAGAGTACCAACTGTTTGGTATTTTTTGGCGGGAGAGTCACGCAAATAACCGTAGTACTGGTATTTGTTTGGTGTCTTCTGTATTTTTAAAAATGAATACTTGTAAATTAAAAGTACCGTAACATTGTATTATATACAAACTTGTCATATTTCTGGAAAATAAGAAGCAAGAAAATAAGAATATACCGGTAAACACAATTTCAACGTACGCTAAAATTAAAAGCTGCTTAAGAAGGGCCGATGCAAACACAAAGCCTCCACGACCAGGGCTCTGCCGTATCAGCTAGACGGTACACGTGTTTTTCGAATCGTTTTCAGTTAAAAAACTTTTACATCACAAGTGAATTAGGATAGAATATTATTGTAATATAACAGTTTTTAACTGAAAACCATTCAAAAGGCGATTACGGTAACATCTTGTGAACGAAAGAAAGCGAGTCATTGTTTTTGTCACGATTTTATCCCACTTTCCACTATAATACGTACGTCATTTCAGCAAAAATATTACATTTCCATATTCTCAGAAATAAATAGTAGTTTTGCTGAAACGTGATGTATTTAAATGTAAATTAGGATAAACTACATGCAGAAAACAAAAGACTTTACCTAACCTTCCGATGTTCAAGATATGTTACTCGTATTTTTAATAGTTTTCGGTTAAAATACTGTTATATTAGTGATATTCTATTCATACTGTGGTTGATATAATACCTTCACGGAAATGTAATAATTTTTGCTGAAATTACGTCCGTATTACAGTGGAAAGTGGGATAAAATTGTGATGAAAACAATGACTTTCGCTTTGTTTCGTTCAAAAGATGTTACCGTAATCACTTTTCGAATGGTTTAGTTAAAAACTGTTGTATTGTATTACAATAATATCCTAATTGACTTGAATAAATATTACGATACCATATTTCTGAATATTTTCATTAAAATCCATCAAAATCATTTTCCTTGTCATCGTCTGCAGCACCAAACAGCTTCTCCCAGTCCTCTCCTTGAACAGGGCTAGAGGGAACGTGTTTTTCGAATCGTTTTCAGTTAAAAAACTATTACATCACACGTATATTTTACCTAAACTGTGCCTGAATGAATATATTCTCGGAAATAAATAGTAGTTTTGCTGAAACGTGATGTATTTCAATGTAAAATAGGATAAAATACATGACGAAAACAAAAGACTTCACCTAAGCTTCCGATGTTCTTGAGATGTTATTCGTTTTTTTAATAGTTTTCGGTTAAAATTCTGTTATATTACAATGATATTCTATTCATACTGTGCTTGATATACTACATTCACGGAAATGTAATATTTTTTCCTGAAATTACGTACGTATTACAGTGGAAAGTGGGATAAAATCGTGACGAAAACAATGACTCGCTTTCTTTCGTTCAAAAGATGTTACCGTAATCGCTTTTCGAATGGTTTAGTTAAAAAACTGTTGTATTACAATAATATTCCCTCCTAATTGACTTGAATAAATACTTGAATGGAAATATACAATATTTTTGTTGAAACTACCTGCGTTTCAGTGTAAAGTGTCGTAATAATAAATGGTAAACAAGTTTATAGGACGTAGAGTTTTTCTGAAGGTTTTGTTGTTCCATTACCCTCAAAAACTTGGGTCGACCTATAAACGAGGAATATCATAAATTAACGAGTTCTTGGTCATAAAATCGGGGTCGACCTATATACGAAGGGGGGTTATAGACGAGTATATACGGTATATATATATATATATTTCATTAGCCCAATAAAGCACGCGGACTTCTACATACAATCAACACCTCAATCCGCCAGGATTCGAACCCACAGCCCACGAGCCTATGACTGTGACCGAGGAACAGTGGGGTATGCTATAACGAACGGATCCTACTACGAATATTCCTATAACGAACGGTTTTACCTATAAAATTGAGAATGCTATAACGAACGAAACTCCTACAAGGAAAATTTAATTTTTTTTTTTTTTTTTTTTTACTTATTTATTGTTTTTTTTTATTACAAGTATTAATGATATTCTTTATTTCAGGGGTTTAGATGCATATTTATGCACTTTTTTACAATTTTTACAATTTTATATTATATTTCTCAGTGTTAAGTGGTTGTATTTGGGGGCCTGGAATGGATTAATCCTATAACGAACGAATGCTATAACGAACAAGGTTCTAGAACCAATTAGATTCGTTATAGCATACCCCACTGTATGTATATATATATATATATATATATATATATATATATATATATATATATATATATATATATATATATATATATATATATATATATATATATATATATATATATATATATATATATATATATTGTTCCATTTATTAACATTAAATAACATTACAGGTACTTCAAACAACCATATTAATTTTTTTACATTAATTTTACTACAGCTACAATCAGGGTCTTATTTTCTTCAGTTTTATATGTAGAACCAATCAGTCACTGATTTTGTAAGCTTTAACATAAACAATGCCGGCAGCCGTCTCGTCTCATCGTGTGTTTTAATGTTCCACGTATTATTAATAAATTGTATTGTTAATTTTGCACACACAAACATTAATTCAATAAAAACAAATTCAGAAACATTAATTAAAATATATATGAACAGTAAATAAGTGTTGCTTTCATATTCTTATGTAAAGTAATGACGATATGTTTTCAGTGTGCGCACTTACATACGCGATCTCTCTTTTTCTTTACCATTATCGTTAGCTACTTCTATTGTTCCATTTATTAACATTAAATAACATTACTTAAAACAACCATATTAATTTTACTACAGCTACAACCAAGGTCTTATTTTCTTCAGTTTTATATGTAGAACCAGTCAGTCACTGGTGTTGTAATCAACGAAAACAATGCTGTGTCATTTCCTCGTGTGTTTTAATATTCTACGTATTATTAATGAATTGTATTGCTCATTTTGCACAAATAAACATTAATTCAATAAAAAAGACATTCAGTAATAAACAATAATGAATCTTTTGTACATAAGAGAAATGACGCTGTTTACACGCATGTTGGTGGGCCGTTCAAACCCGTCGAAATTCAAGTTGCCCCCGTCAAAATTTTTACTTTTTTTTTTTTGTGTGTTCCAATAAAATACCGCAAAATTTGAGAAGCTACTATATGACATTTACCCCTTCAATATGTCTTCAAAGAGACCATGATGCACAGAAAGTGGTACTAGTGCTTCCAAGCATAAGCACAAGTCACTATCTATCCAGGAAAAGGGTGAATTTCCACGGTCCGGCAATTTCCATGGTCCGGCACCGGTCAGGTGCCGAGGTTGCCGGACTAGAGAGGTACAACCTGTAGTAGTTTTGTTGAAACGTAATGTACAGTATTTAATATTAAAATGCAAAAAGAGCGATAAAAACAATTAATACTGTACACCCGTAATGTACTGGCTGGCATCTCCACTCGTCCCTGCTCCCGCCAGTCACCACTCCTCCCCACTCTATGCCTCCGCCTCCTCCATATCGTCACTACTGTTGTATTACAATAATATTCTATCCTACTTCACTTGAATAAATAATACGATGCCATATTTCGGAATATTTTCAATAAAATCCATCAAAATCATTTTCCTTGTCATTAGCACAAAACAGCTCCTCCCAGTTTTCTCCTTGAACACGGCTACAGGGTACATGTTTTTCGAATCGTTTTCAGTTAAAAAAATTTTACATCACATGTATATTTTACCTAAACTGCACCTGAATGAATATATTCTCCGAAATAAATACAGTGACCCCTCCGTTAACGAACTCAATCCGTTCCAGAAGGTCGTTCGTTAACCGAAAAGTTCGTTAACCGAAACCATTGTTTTAATGGGTTTTTGGGTAATTGGTTCCAGCTCACCGAAAATTTCCTAAATTCAACAAAAATGGTAGAAAAGTTCACTTACTTTGAGGTGTGTATGTAGAAGGCTCCTGGATGATGATGATGATGATGATGGGATTTAGAATGGGGGTGGAGGGGAAGGAAGAAGAGAAGGCATTGGGGTGGAAGAGAAGTCACCCCATGGTGCCATTCCACCCATAAAATTTTAGCTCTCTTGGTGTAATTCAAGATTATTTTCTTTAAATCAACACTGCACTGCATTATATATTGTCAATATGTAAAATATATTTCAAAATGACCAATAATTTCCTTGGAAACACAGAAAAAATGCGTTTAGTTGAAGAGAGTCTCAAGCAAGATGTTACCTCCAGTGAAAACAGAGAGAGACTAACTCCTGTTTGCTGTGTTAAGAGGCTGGATGCCGCGCATTAAACTAGTCACTTTACCTTCAATTATGTTCAATAATTGTTAAAATGACTAAAAAATTGAATATTAAACTTTTAAAATTATTGAATAGTATAAACTTCTTGATATTTACTAAAATAGTAAGGAATTTAAGCCCTAGAACCGATTAATGTATTGGCGGACTGATACTAAAGCTGGTTGCCCGGTCAGTGCAAGCGAAAACATGTTGAGGTCGGTTCGTAAGAACTTCGTTAACCGAATTTTTTTTCATTAACCGAATTGAAGATCCTTATGGAAGGCAGTTCGTTAATCGAAATTACGTTAAACGAGGGGTCACTGTAGTAGTTTTCTGAAACGTGATGTATTTCAATGTAAAATAGGATAAAATGCATGATGAAAACAAAAGACTTTATCTAACCTTCCGATGTACAAGAGATGTTACTCGTTTTTTTTAATAGTTTTTGATATTCTATTCATACTGAGCTTGATATACTACAGTCACGGAAATGTAATATTTTTGCTGAAATGACATACATATTACAGTGGAAAGTGGGATAAAATCGTGACGAAAACAATGACTTTCACTTTCTTTCATTCAAAAGATGTTACCGTAATCGCTCTTTGAATGGTTTTCAGTTGAAAAAACTGTTGCATCACAAGTGAATTAGGATAGAATATTATTGTAATACAACAGTTTTTTAACTGAAAACCATTCGAAAAGCGATTACGGAAACATCTTTTGAACGAAAGAAAGCGAAAGTCATTGCTTTCGTCACTTTCCACTGTAATACATACGTCATTTCAGCAAAAATATTACATTTCCATATTCTCAGAAATAAATAATAGTTTTGCTGAAAGGTAATGTACTTCAATGTAAATTAGGATAAACTGCATGAAAACAAAAGACTTCACCTAACCTTCCAATGTTCAAGATATGTTACTCGTTTTTTTAATACTTTCGGTTAAAATACTGTTATACAGGTTGACTATCAAAAATCCGGCAACCTCGGGACCTGAGGAGTGCCGGATTTTCGAAAATGCCAGAAAACTGATGGTTATATTTGCTGTATAAGTTTAACAGAAAATGACTACCTGTACAGTCCTTTAAACAAAGAAAATTAAACACTTAAGTTAGGATAATATAATTGACATTACTGGATTCCTTGTAAGACCAGGAATATCTTGAATATAAATGTCATATATTTTGCACAAAAGATAGCATATTTACTCAGAGTAAACATTATATCTAAAATTTGTATGTCTAATGCAAAATCTATGATGTTTATATTCAAAATGATCATCAAATTGTAAGAATTCCAGCAATGTAAATTATATTCTGGCCGGGTAATTTGTATGAATTTTATGAGCGAAAACAAATATCTTCAGTTAATAAAAAAAAAAAAATATTCTTCACACCATGTCAGATGGTCGGACGGTCCCTCCCTCCCCCCCACCCTCCACCAACCCTCCCTACCAGATAAATGTGTGGGAAAACCAGACTATTTACCTTTTTAGTAATAAATAATACCTCAGACTGAAGATAGGATAATATAATTGACATTGCTGGATTCCTTGTAAGACCAGGAATATTTTGAATAAAAATGTCATATATTTTGCACAAAAGATAACATATTTACTCAGAGTAAACATTATATCTAAAATTTGTATGTCTAATGCAAAATCTATGATGTTTATATTCAAAATGATCATCAAATTGTAAGAATTCCAGCAATGTAAATTATATTCTGGTCAGGTAATTTGTATGAATTTTATGAGCTAAAACATATATCTTCATTAAATAAACAAAGAAATATTTGAAAATGCGCTCCGAAATCCATGCCGGAAAACTGAAGGTTCCGGTTTATCGATTGCCGGATTTTTGATGGTCAATCTGTATTAGTGATATTCTATTCATACTGTGCTTGATATAATACATTCACGGAAATGTAATATTTTTGCAACTACAATACTGATGTCAACACAAGCGTGATTACAGCGAGACTGACTGAGTGAGGGAGAGCTATGCGTGTGTGTGTGTGTGTGAGGTTTCAGGAGCGGGCGGTGTCCCATGTTCGGTGCCGCGAGCGAGTTGAATGTCGCGCGATTTGAATGTACCTCAATTACTTCAATATACAGTGGGGTATGCTATAACGAACGGATCCTACTACGAATATTCCTATAACGAACGATTTTACCTATCAAATTGAGAATGCTATAACGAACGCAACTCCTACAACGAACGCGGATGAATACGGGACTATTTCGTCTGGCGCATGAATATTGTTGTACCGCGGCTCACAGCAAGAGCGTCGGGCGCCATATTGGTTCATTGTGTAGTCAGTGCACCACTGAACTTGTTGAAATTTCGTCTTTTGATGTGGAAATTCGTGTTATTTTTATAACTATTTTGTTATACAAGTGTACAATTATAACACTGAATCGTCAAAAGCGAGTGAGAAAGCTAATAATCCTTAAAACTAAGAAAGAAATTATAAATAAACAGACAAAGTGCCTGCAAGACAGTCACCAAAGAGGGCTAGGAAGGATGAGTCCTCTCCTTCCAACTCTTCTCCATAATTCTCTCCTCCCCCCTCCCCCTCTGCCTCCTGTCCTGTATGCTGAACAACACTAAGGTAAGGTAAAGTACCGTATTTTTTACAATTTCCACAGAAATTTTTCAGTGTTAAGTGGTTGTATTTGGGGGCCTGGAACGGATTAATCCTATAACGAACGAATGCTATAACGAACGAGGTTCTAAAACCAATTAGATTCGTTATAGCATACCCCACTGTATATATATATATATATATATATATATATATATATATATATATATATATATATATATATATATATATATATATATATATATATATATATAGTATACCCCGCTTAACGCGGTTTCGCTTAGCGCGTTTTACCGCGGTGCCTCGCCAGAGCCGAACTTTCACTTGATACGCCGTCCGGCTGACGCTATTTTTAGATTCGCCCCTCCCGCCTCTCCCTCCTCCTCCCTCCGCTTGGGCAAGCCGCGCGGTAAGGTTGCGCAGTGTGTGTCTTTGTTGCGTTATCACTGACGTCATATGACGTATCGGACTGTGATTGGCCATGCATCCCTACCCCCCTCTGCTGCTAGCTGTAATTGGCTTAAAGTATTATGACGTGACCACCCGGGGGAGGGAGGGAGGGAGGGAGGAAAGACGACGCTTGACCTAGCCGCGGCAGTTTCATCCCTCCAGGCCGCTCCGTGTATACGTGAACCCATTGTTCTGTGAAATGGCTTCCGCCGGACCACCACCGCCACCAGAGAGAGACCTTTCCTTACCTGGACCCAGCCACCCTAAGCCCAAGAAGACACGCCGTGGTCTAAGCTATGAAGTGAAGTACCAGATCATTCAAGATTTGGAGAAAGGAACACGGCAAGTTGATCTCGCGCGCCAGCATGGCGTCAACGAATCTACGATTCGCACTATCAAGAAGGATGCAGCCAAGATCAAAGAGCACATGAAAATCACAAAGTCTGCAGGTGCTTCAACGATCAGGTATTGCCAGAACAGGGTGCTGGCAAAAGTGGAAAATTTGCTGGTGAGTTATTTGATTCTCAGGCGCGACGCAACATGGCGGTGGACACGCGCTCAGTGCAGGAGTACGCACGTGAGCTATACGCAGCAGTGTCACATAAGCTGGGAATTGCAGAGCCCAAACCCTTCAATGCTTCCTCTGGTTGGCTGCATAGGTTTAAGAAGAGGAACAAGATCACCAACATCAACATTGGTGGTGAGGAAGCGAGTGCTGACCGTGTGGCGGCTAGAGATTTTCCTCCGTTCTTACGTGAGATTATGGAGGAAGGACAGTACACCGACGACCAGGTGTTTAACATGGACAAATCTGGTCTTTTCTGGAAAAAGCTACCGTCCAAGACCTTCGTTGTAAAGAATGCCAGCAAGATTCGGGGCCGGAAGATGCAGAAGGAACGCATCACCGTCCTGTTTACCACCAATGCCTCCGGTACCTGTAAACCAAAGTTATCAGTGATTCACACAGCCCGCAAGCCGCACGCCTACAAGAATATGGACATGAACAAGCTTAATGTCCACTGGCTAACCGCACGTAAGGCGTGGATGTCCTCTTCTCTGTCCCTCTTCTGGTTTGACAACTGTTTTGTTCCTGACGTGAAGAAATTATGCGAGCAACAGAATGTTCCATTCAACATTATGTTGCTCCTTCACAACGCACCTGGACACTCGCCCCTACTTATGGATCGTCACCCAACGTAAAAGTGGTCTTCCTTCCGCCCAACACTACGTCATTAATCCAGCCCATGGACCAGGAGTTGATTTGCAATGTGAAAGATGCGTACTCTGCAAAGAAGTTTAAGCTTCTGAACGACTCTACCAACACCAAGGATGAGTTGCGTAAGCTGGGTGACACCGACAGCGAGAGTAAAAGCGACGAGGACAAGGAACAAGAGGTGGCGACTCAAGAAGTTCTCGTCAAACAATTTTGGAAGAAGTTTAACGTCAAACAAGCTGTAGACTTCTTGGTGGAGGCATGGGATCTGCTGACTATTGCTACAATTCGTCACGCATGGAGACATGTGTTGCATGGCATACCAGGTGAGAGGAGGAGTGAACCTGTAACTGGTGAGGTTCAGACTGTTGCAGTAGCAGTGGACCTTGCCAGAGAAGCTGCGCTCAATATTACAGCTGAAGGCTTCTCCGAGACCACCAACGAAGACATCCTGGAGGTGATCAGAGATATTGGAAGAAGATAACGTCAGTGAAGAGGAGGAAGAAGGTGCGTCATTCTCCGAAGAACACAGTTTAAGTCATAGTGATATTAAGGGTGCCATAGAGTGTGCAGAGAAAATGAAGTCCTTACTTTCCTGCGACAATGACGATGACCGCTATGAAGTCTTCCATACCTGGCAGGTGCAGGCTATGGAGCCGTACATCACGGTGTACCAAGACAACATAAACACCAGCCGTCAAAAAAGCATAACCGAGTTCTTCGCCCGCAACCCACCACAGCCAGCCCAAGCCAGTGATAGTGACAGAGGTAGAGACAGTGAAGATGACTTTGAGGGATTTGTCAGGGAGGCCATAACAACTGTGGGTGACAGTGATGGTGACTCACCTGAGGGCCAGTAGCCTGCCCTCTGCCTCGGAACCAGCCTCCATCCCCGTACGCCGACCCATCTCTTCTACTACCGTAAGTGTTCCACCTAACTTTTAGTTTTTCTAACCTAACCTTTATTTTTCCTATGTTAACCTTTATTTTTCCTAACCTAACCTCTTCTATATTACTTGTTTTTTCATACCATCATAAAGTTAAGATAAAATTTTTACTACAACATAGTTATGTGTCGTCAAAAAGTGGAGTTTGGGGGTCGGGCCAGTTTCTATTGGAATTAATCCCATATGTTCTGTTGTTCACTTAACGCGGTTTTCACTTAACACGGTACCCTGTGGGTTTTATTGACCGCGTTAAGTGGGGTACTACTGTGTGTGTGTGTGTGTGTGTATATATATATATATATATATACAGTGAGTTCTGCTATAACGCGTGTTTTGATAACGCGAATTTGCTCTAACGCGATTTATGAATTCGGAACAATATTTGTATAACGCGATCGCTTGTTTGCTATAACGCGATTTTTGCTTACTATTTCTCCAATTTTGTGGTATTAACTGTGAATATGGTAAAGAAGAATATCTCCAAAAAGCATTCTGATGATAGAATTCCCGGTGATTATCGTAAAAGAAAGGATATAACACTTGAAGAGAAGCTTGATGTTATCAACCTCAAAATCACCCTTCTCCCACATCAAGTTACATTCATATTTTTTCAAGGTAAAGTGTTAAATTTACTGTATGATTTCATTATTAGATATGAATGTAACATTTATTTAGACTGTGCTATCCTTTGTGTTAGGCTAACTACTAAATTTTTTCGATTTCGAGTAATCTGCACCTAACCCTATTTTCTCCATAAGCCCTGTTATTTCTATTACGCGATTTTCTATAACACGATATTTTACAAGAACACAATTATCGCGTTATAGCAGAACTACCTATATATATATATATATATATATATATATATATATATATATATATATATATATATATATATATATATATATATATATATATATATATATATATATATATATATATATATATATATATATAAAATCAACGACCTCACCAACCAGGAATCGAACCCTCGACCTACTGGGTGGGACTAGGGAACGCTACCGACCAACCCACAAGGACACTAAAAGCAGTCCTAGACTCTGTTATATTTCACACAAAGCCTGTTCATCGAGCTGGTGGCGCCGTGAAAAACATATCGTCATTACTCTACATAAGAATATGAAAGCAACACTTATTTACTGTTCATATATGTTTTAATTAATGTTTCTGATTTTTTTTATTGAGTTAATGTTTGTGTGTGCAAAATGAACAATACAATTCATTAATAATTCGTGGAATATTAACACACGAGGAGACGAGACGGCTGTCGGCATTGTTGTCGTTAATGTTTACAAAACCAGTGACTGATTGGTTCTACATATAAAACAAGAAAATAAGACCCTGGTTGTAGCTTTCGTAAAATTAAGGTAAAAATTAATATGGTTGTTTGAAGTAATGTAATTTAATGTTAATAAATGGAATTATATAAGTAGCTAACCATTAATGTTAAAGAAAAAAGTGAGACTGCGCGTATGTAAGTGAGCACATGTAAAAACATATCGTCATTACTCTACATAAGAATATGAAAGCAACACTTATTACTGTTCATATATATTGAAGGGTTAAATGTTGTACTCTGTACTGTATAGACAAATAGAGAGAGAAAGCCGAACTACCAGATGTAAACAAACCTTAATTTCTCGCGGCTTTGTTGCTTTTTTTAACGGGGATTAGTCCACCCGGGCACAGGTCACTGACCTGAGCCTGAGGGGAGAAAATGCAATACTCCAGTAATAATAATAATAATTTAGATGAAAAAAAAAAAAAAGCTGCTTATCTACCTATTGGACAAACTAAAATCATTCCGGACCACGGGAGTTTCCGGACCACAGAATGCCGGACTAGAGAGGTACAACCTGTACTGTATAAAAAAAAATGCACAAATATTAAAGTGCACAATTTTCTTGATATTTACTCCGTTGGAAATTAATGTAAACAGAAGAGATTACTGAATTGGCTGAGTACCTCCTCAGATTATCAGCTGTTGTTCAAAACAAAACGTGATTTTCGTAAGGGTTTCGTTAATTGAATTTTATTTTCGTTAACCGAATTGAAGATTCTTATGGAAGGTAATTCGTTAACCGAAATTTCGTTAACCGAGGGACCACTGTATACTCTATCTCTCTCTATATCTCTATCCCTCTCTTTATCTCTATCTCTCTCTTTATCTCTATCTCTCTCTATATCTCTATCTCACTCTATTACTCTATCTCTCTCTCTTTCTCTCTCATGTGATTGGTTGATGATTTTGTTAACTGAGCAATGATTGGCCAACTAGCTCATGCACTGCCATCTACCTTCAGACAAGAGAACTGAATATACAGTATAAACACTAGAGTTACAGACTTCTTACGGACCCGTAATTAAATTTTAAGTATGAAAAATTTACGGGACTGTAAGGAGTCTGTAAGTTACAGTACCTTATCTCTGTTACTGTGCGTAGCTGATGACACGTTTTGAGTATGCGGCCCCTGTACAGTATTTGCACAGTAATTATAAATTAATATTTCATGTGAGTTTCAGAACTGCCTCGTTATTTTGCATTCATTCTGAATTCAAATCATTTTATTCATTTTTTAAAAAAAAACATACGAGTTAAGCTGAAATCAAAATAATTATGATCAAAATTAACAAGAGTACAGTGTATGAATTAACATTTGAAGGCAAAACTCGTGCACAATACCTGCTGTAGTTGACTTTCCTACTCCACCCTTCCCTGAAGCCACAACTATAATATTCTCAACATTAGGAATGTTAGATCGTTTGGGTAGTTTTTGTTTCATCAGCTCCCTCTGGTGGTTCATGAGTCTACTCTTCTGAGACTGGGTGCCCTATTGGAAAAAAATGGAAAATCATTACAATCAAAACATAAAAATCAAAATATGCAGAGATACAGTCAGGGTCAAAAGTTCGCTCCAACCCAAAATGAAGCAACATCGACTCCTAATGAAATGAAACAGTCAGGGTAATTCAGTTCGGAGACTGATTCCCGTGACTCCGTTTCACCATGGGGCGCAAACTTTTGTCCCCAACTGTACATCACCTTAACCCTTTCACATCTGGATGCCACGTCTAATATTTTAACTGGCAACACCAGACGATCTTATTTAGAACAGAGACCACTTGTACCCAAGGGGTTAATAAACTCTCTATTAACCCATTCACTAATGGACGTTATTTTTAATATTCCATTTGGCTAATGCCCAAGGAGTTAATGTAGTAAACATAAAAGAATGGTCTGTAACTGTAGGATTTCTCGTATGATGAAATTTTTGCCACAAATGAGCACTCCCCCTCCCAGTACAGTCAACCCTCACTTTACGCGGTTAATGTAACCCACAGGGTGCCGCGGAAAGTGAGGAACGCGTAAAGTGAATAACATAACATATGGGATTAATTGAAATAGAGTCCGGGCCGACCCCCAAACTCCGCTTTTTGACGACACACAACTATGTTGTAGTAAAATATTATCTTAACTTTATGATGGCAAGCACACACAATTAATAATTAAGAGAAATATCAATAATATTAGGTTTTTTAACACTTACATTAGTAGAAAAGATGGCTGGGCACACAGGGATGGGCGGTTGGTTCCGAGGCAGAGGGCAGATTATTGGCCCTCACCTGTATCACTTGTATCAATTGTATCACTATCTACCACAGAGGCTTGCAGGGCCTCTTTGTCAAACCCCCCAAATTTCATATAAGTCCATATCCTCACTATAATTATCACTATCACTGACTTGGGCCGGCTGTAGTGGGTGGAGGGTGAAGAACTGGTAATGTTTTGATGACTGGGCGACCTTGTGCGCACCATGTTCGCGCCGCTTACACAACATGGCGGATGGCGGGAGGTTTGGATCCAAAAATGGCGCGGCTCGCCAGCCGCCCTCCGCGTAATGGGGTACACGCACCGCGGAATGTGAGCATGTTAGGTTCCGGCAGGGCACCGCTTAAACGTGGAAACGCGGAATGTGGGACCTCGTAAAGTGAGGGTTGACTGTACAGTATTGTACAATACACTACAGTTGCTAACTGCTTCAGGCCACAGCTTCCGACACACACACCAGGCACCACCAATATTATCACGGACCTTTAAGATATTACATGTATAGTCTTTCAAAAAAAAAATCAGGGTTAGCCTATTATTTACACTAGACAGAAACCATTTATTATGATGGGAAATATAATAAAACAAGATACAGTATGTATCAAGATGAAAAAATTATATATTTTTATTATCTTCATTTTATTATAAAGGAAACAGACTTGGTATGGAGGGGTTTACAAAGAATGCAGATTTGTGTTGTGGCAACACTCTCAGGAACTGTTCCTGTCCATGTACAACCCAAACACAGGAGTCCTTAGATACATACGTACATAGTTGTATTTCTTCAAGTAATCATAAAGAACAGGATCATAGACATCGACATCAACATGGTAAAGGCAAAAACAAACAAAAGTTTATTCAGTGATGTACCATTGTTTTTCCACAAAAATTTTTATGTCCAAGTCGATGCTACCATTTCAGTCTCCTGCACCACAAACACCTATTATATATGTTGCTGATGCACTCCTACCTGGTACAGTTGGCTCCACACCTTCATGTACCGCTTAGCATATACTGTATATATATATATATATATATATATATATATATATATATATATATATATATATATATATATATATATATATATATATATATATATATATATATATATATATATATATATATATATATATATATATAATATATATATATATATATATATATATACATATATATATACAGTCAACCCTCACTTTACGCGGTTAATGTAACCCACAGGGTACCGCGGAAAGTGAGAAACGCGTAAAGTGAATAACATAACATATGGGATTAAATGAAATAGAGACCAGCTGACCCCCAAACTCCACTTTTTCCAACACAATACCTATGTTCTAGTAAAAATAACATCTTAATTTTATGATGGTACATGCACACAATTAATACTTAAGAGAAATAGAGAAATACAGTCGCCAAGTTAATGTCCATTCAAATAATGGACTCAACTCCCTCCCCCTCTTCTCACACTACACTCACTGGCTCTTCCGTCTCTTGAGAAATTTTGGGGGGAAAACCAGGTTTAGTAATAAATAATACCTCAAACTAAAGTTAGGATAATATAATTGACATTGCTGGATTCCTTGTAAGACCAGGAATATTTTGAATACAAATGTCATATATTTTGCACAAAAAATAACATATTTACTCAGAGTAAACATTATATCTAAAATTTGTATGTCTTATGCAAAATCCATAATGTTTATATTCAAAATGATCATCATATTGTAAGAATTCCAGCAATGTAAATTATATTCTGGCCGGGTAATTTGTATGAATTTTATGAGCTAAAACAGGCAGTCAGGCAGGGTGGCGGGTGGGGGGAATCTAAAAATAGCTCTCGAGCCGGACACTCACCGCATATACGTGGAAAAAACCCGCGTTAAGTGAAAGTTCAGCTCTGGCGAGGCACCACATATACGGTAAAACGCGCTAAGTGAAACCGCATTAGGCGGGGTAACACTGTGTGTGTATATATATATATATATATATATATATATATATATATATATATATATATATATATATATATATATATATATATATATATATATATATATATATATATATATATATATATATATACAGTTGTACCCCACTTAACGCGGTCAATTGAACCCAGAGGGTCCCGCGTTAAGTGAATAACAGAACATATGGGATTAATTCCAATAGAACCCAGCCCGACCCCCAAACTCCACTTTTTGACGACAAATAACTATGTTGTAGTAAAAATAACATCTTAATTTTATGATGGTACATGCACACAATTAATACTTAAGAGAAATAGAGAAATACAGTCGCCAAGTTAATGTCCATTCAAATAATGGACACGACTCCCTCCCCCTCTTCTCACACTACACTGCTGGCTCTTCCCTCTGAGAAATTTTTGGGGGAAAACCAGGTATAGTAATAAATAATTCCTCAAACTAAAGTTAGGATAATATAATTGACATTGCTGGATTCCTTGTAAGACCAGGAATATTTTGAATATAAATGTCATATATTTTTCACAAAAGATAACATATTTACTCAGAATAAACATTACATCAAAAATTTGTATGTCTAATGCAAAATCTATGATGTTTATATTCAAAATGATCAGCAAATTGTAAGAATTCCAGCAATGTAAATTATATTCTGGCCGGATAATTTGTATGAATTTTATGAGCTAAAACAAATATCTTCAGTCAATAAAAAAAAAAATAATTCTTCACGGGGTAACAGATGTCGGTCGGTCGGTCCCTCCCTCCCTCCCTCCCCCCCACCCCCCACCCCCCACCAACCGTCCCAAGGAGATGTGTGGGATAACCACGAAATTTTAATAAATAATACCTCAAACTAAAGTTAGGATAATATAATTGACATTGCTGGATTCCTTGTAAGACCAGGAATATTTTGAATATAAATGTCATATATTTTGGACAAAAGATAACATAGTTACCTAGAGAAATATTTTTATCTAAAAATTGTATGTTTAATGCAAAATATATGTTGTTTATATTCAAAATGATCACCAAATTATAAGAATTCCAGCAATGTAAATTATATTCTGGCTGGGTAATTTGTATGAATTTTATGAGCTAAAACAGGCAGGGTGGCGGGTGGGGGGTGGTGCGAATCTAAAAATAGCTCTCGAGCCGGACACTCACCGCGTATATGATGAAAAATGCCGCGTTAAGTGAAAGTTCAGCTTTGGCAAGGCACCGCGTATATGCGAAAACGCGTTAAGTGAAAGCGCGTTAAGCGGGGTAAAACTGTATGTATCTATATATATATATATATATATATATATATATATATATATATATATATATATATATATATATATATATATATATATATATATATATATATATATATATATATATATATATATATATATATATATATATATATATATATATATATATATATATATATCATGTAAATCCACAATGAAAACGTGGATAAGATAAATCTTGATAAAGTCACGGGAAAATGGAAACAGCAGAACATAGCTTTCGTCTTTATTCAAAATATATTTTTTATATCTGCTATATATATATATATATATATATATATATATATATATATATATATATATATATATATATATATATATATATATATATATATATACACTATATACATATATATATATACAGTATATATATATATATATATATATATATATATATATATATATATATATATATATATATATATATATATATATATATATATATATATATATATATATATATATATATATATATATTTCATGTAAATCCCAAGCTTGGGAAAAAAGCTTAGAAGTATTCAAATCATCTTGTGTCACAGAAAGACTTCTGGTTGAAGCTAGTTTGATTAAGGAATTAAAATCAATAAACCTTAGTGATGGTCAGTTCAAAACTGATATGTAACATAAATTTATTTGTCAGTGGCCCAAGGTTAAAAATGCTTTGAAAACCTTTGATCTAGATGTATGATAGTTATTTTGTGGGTCCCTTTTTTCTGACCTGACCTGGCTAGTCACGTCACCACCCTTCTCTTAAGCTCCTCTACGTGTGTGTTGGTGTGGGGATTAGTGGATGTCATCATTATGACCTGACCTCATGTTTTTAGGTCACCCTGTATATTTAAGCCTCTCTCTGTCCATGTAATCCAGTTGCCTCTGAAGATGTCTTGAATAAAGACGAAAGCTAAGGTACTCCGTTGTTTCCATTTTCCCGTGTGATTTTATCAATATATATATATATATATATATATATATATATATATATATATATATATATATATATATATATATATATATATATATATATATATACACAGTTAACCCTCACTTTACGCGGTCCCGCATTCCGCGTTTACGCGGTGCCTTGCCAGAACCTCACGTGCTCACATTACGCGGTACGTGAACTCCATTACGCGGAGAGTGTCCGGCGCGACGCTATTTTTAGATTCGCCCCACCCGCCACCCGCCCGCCTGCCTGCCTGCCTCTCCCTCCTCCTCCCTCCGCTTGGGCAAGCGGCGCGGTAAGGTTGCGCAGTGTGTGTCTTTGTTGCGTTATCACTGACGTCATATGACGTATCGAC
>NW_024750023.1:0-11016 GCF_018991925.1 Homarus americanus | reverse complement strand
AATGATGGGGCTGGCAGTTGTTTGTGGGCTTGACGATCCGGGTTCACCATGGGGGCATGGCGTCAGGGGAATACTGGCCCGCTATGGGGCCCATAGGTGGTAGGAGCTTCTGACGGTCGGGGTTCACGGGGACACCCGACTCCACTGGACCTCAGACATCTCCCCAGACTAGTGGATGCGTCTTCCACGCTACATACACGGCCTAGGCTGCGTTAGGGACCTGTGGGAGGGAAGCGGGGCGGCTCACTGACGGTTTATAACGAACCTCAATGTTTCAAAGGGACATACATTAAGGACATAGAATACTTCACTCAAAGCACATTAACTACGTTACTTTAACACTTGCACAATCAAACTATTAATTAGGTCAAATCACTTAAAAATGGCGAATTACAACACAGAGAAGGTAGAATGACCTACCTGTGGGTGGAGGAGCGTGGCGCTTACTGGTTTGAAAATGAACCGCCGCCCACGCTAAAGTCACGGATTCCACCTACTCGACCATTTCACTGAATTATTTTACTGTAACACTCTGACGTTTGAAACTGAGATTACGAACTCAGTTTCATTCCCTACTATTATCTTCACAAACAATGCCCTGACTGAGCTATCAAAGGCAAGAATTAAATTGTTTACAAAAGGTTGGATGGCAACAAGTCCCAACACGCAACGCCTTGCTACAACACCCGAGGAGCAGATTCAAAAAGGTTCCCTTCAGAATATCTACTAATTTCTCAGTTAACCTCCCTATCACAATTTCACTATGATTATCAGAGTCTCTGATATTCATAGGTGAAAAAAAAGGTTTACAGGTCTCGGTAGATGCAAAAGAGTTTACAACTCTGTCAACAAACATACGACATCTTGATGACGTCATCAAAGAAACAGAGAGAACGGAGGACATTTCCACTGGGAGACTCAGAAGGTTTTGTGGACGTGTAAGCGTAATATGGATCATTAGTTTAACAGGGTAGCCGTCAATACGATCATGACAGCCATATCTGAAAAACTTGCAGGTGAATTTCTTAGAAATGTCTCTGGGATGAATGCCATTGATAGCTAAGTGTGAAGCATGGAAATACTGAACTGAAGTTTTAATTTTTTTATTTACTTTTATACATTATTTGGGTGTTTCTTGCTGACTTAGAGAGTTGCTGGCTTATTATTTTATTAAGTGAAAATTGAATTTTTTTCCCAAGAGGAATCATTAGTTATGTTGATGAACTAAGCAATGGAAAGATTCATAAGGGTATTTTATATATAAGGGTGACAATTGGTGAAATGAAGCAATTAAGGTAACTTTGTTGTTGCTGTAAGCAAACAGTATTAACAGGAAAGCAGGGATGGTAAAACAACAACAAATACCAGATATTATAATAGAGGAAGATTTCTGAGTGGACAAAGGGACCATAGATGCAGTGGAGAACAAGTAGCAAATTAGATGGGTCAGGGAGGGAGAGTTGGTGTACTGTGTTATAATGGAATTTGAAGGTCAGCTACACATGTGTCTATGTAGTATCTTCATGATCTTGTTTGTCTTCTCGGGGACGGATCCAGGATTCTTGGGGGGGGGGGGGTTGTCCCGGGTCGATTGTCCAGGTGGTTAAGGTAACATGGCTTAATGTAGAGAAGTTTGGGAAACTTTAAAAAAAAAAATTCTTTAAAATATATTAAAGTAATATTTGCATACAATCGTTATTATTTTATTAATAAAAAACTATATTAGATTGTGAGAAAAATCGCATGTACTACAGGAATGCCATGACAGCAGAAGTAAAGCAAGGTTTATTTCTTACAATCGTACTTGTAATTCAGTTTAAACCCTGTGTTGTACAGTACAGTATATTTACATGTTTACAATTAATGTTAACTCCCCTTTATACCATATGTGAGACTATTTCTGGTTAGAATGATGGCTAAGAAATACTGGTAAAACATTATTGACACACAGAACGTATCTCTTAGTTTCTTCTGAATAAACCGTCTTGCAACTTTGATGTTATAATGGCTGCTGACTATCTTGGTCCATGTGTCCTGGGCAGAATTTCGGATAAAGGGTTGTCAACCTGTAATACAGTAGTGATAGTGACAGTGAGGATATGGACTTTGAGGGGTTTGTCTGGGAGGCCCTGCAAACCTCTGCGAGTAGTGAAAGTGATTCACCGGACGGGAACTAATCTGCCCTCTGCCTCGGAACCAGCCGCCATCCACGTGTGCCGACCCATCTTTTCTACTAACATAAGTGTTACAAAACCTAATATTATTGATATTTCTCTTAAATATAAATTGTGTGTGCATACCATCGTAAAATTTAGATGTTATTTTTTACTACAAGGTAGGTATTGGGGGTCGGCCCAGTCTCTATTTCAATTAATCCCACATGTTCTGTTATTTCGTTTATGCGTTTCTCGTTTTACGCGGGCCTCCGCAGGTTCAATTGACAGCGTAAATGCAGACTATACTGTACATCTTTTTCCTCTTTATGTTAAATTTATTAAACTTTTTAACTTACTCACTGGACTCAAGTTTCTCGTGCAAATTTTATTCTTTGTTTTGGTTGTTGTAATCTTTATATTCAAATTTTCTTCCTAAACATTTGCTTTTTTTTTTCTTTCAACATTACCAGAGGAGGAGATAAAATGGTGTGTGTGTGTGTGTGTGTGTGTGTGTGTGTGTGTGTGTGTGTGTGTGTGCAATTTTATATCTAATCACTGTCTGTTCCTCGTGATGGATAAAGTGCTGTATCGATAGCCGTTAAGTAAAAATTATCCTTAATAAAATAAAATGAGTGTGTGTTATGTTGTGTTGTGTTGTTATAAATATGTGAAAATAAAACCTGACAGTTTGTACAAGACCCGCTGAAAGTTGTTGATGTTATAAGACTGTGGGGGGGGGGGGGGGGTTCCTTTCTTGTAGGGTGATTTCTGGGTTATTGTATTCACTCATACCAAGCGTTGATCTTGCTTTTTAATGAGCTTTACTAAATATTGAATATCCATATTAAATTTTTTTCGATCTCGTTGAAGAGATTTCAAGCAGTGTTTTGATGGAGTTTTATCGGGGATGAGAAGCCAATCTTGGTTGTCTTTTGTTTCCACATACATTTTAGTGGAGAATTTTGTCCAATACTCATAAAACTTATTGACATTTTTTAATGTGGTGCTGCTTCCTCCGAAGCTTGGTGGTGGCAGGTTATCGGTGTTTTCTTTGCTTTTCATCTCCCACTTAGAAATCTCTTGGAAGAGTTTTCGGAAAACTGTATGAAACCCGGTGTCGGAGTCTGGGGGGCCGGAGTAAGACTTACTTGAACAGTGAACCCATAAGTTCACAGTTCCCTGGGATTCGCATTGGGAAGTGGGCGTTTCTTTTTATATCTTCTCCAATTTCTGGGATTTCTTCTTCTCCTGTTTCTGGGATTTCTTCTTCCCCCAGTTCTGGGGTTTCTTCGTCTCCCAGTTCTGGGGTTTCTTCGTCTCCCAGTTCTGGGGTTTCTTCGTCTCCCAGTTCTGGGGTTTCTTCTTCTCCCTGTTCTGGGATTTCTTCTTTTCCCAGTTCTGGGATTTCTTCTCCTCCCAGTTCTGGGATTTCTTCTCCTCGTTCTTCTGAGAGTACTTCTCCTCGT
Organism: Homarus americanus; assembly: GCF_018991925.1. Lineage (NCBI taxonomy): Eukaryota > Metazoa > Arthropoda > Malacostraca > Decapoda > Nephropidae > Homarus > Homarus americanus. Next base: position 7,394 of record NW_024750023.1, on the reverse strand, counting down.
TCTTCTGAGAGTAGTACTTCTCCTCGCTCGTCGGAGAGTTGTTCTCCTCGCACGTCTGAGAACTATTTTGGCCACACTGAACTTCGTTCAGAGCGACATACGCAGCCTGTATCCTTTGGAATGTCTTGGTGGCTTCACGGTCGTCAGGGTTCTTGTCTGGATGGCATCGCCGTGCCAGATGAAGGTAGGCCTGCCGGATCTCCGTTGGGGTAGCGTTGCTGGTAACATCTAATACTTGCCGATGGGAAGTCATTTTGAAACAATATTGTCAAGTTGCAGTACTGCGAATAGGAGGTCAATTTGAAAAACGGCTTCCAAATTCAAAGACAACTTGGAATATTTAGCATCGCTCTGTAGTGAATATAGTTTTAAATGTGTAGTTTTAAGTGTATAGTGAAGACAGCTTAAAGTGTATAGTAAGGATAGTTTTAAGTGTATAGTGAAGACAGTTTAAAGTGAGTAGTAAGGATAGTTTTAAGTGTATAGTGAAGACAGTTTAAAGTGTATAGTGAAGACAGCTTAAAGTGAGTAGTGAGGATAGTTTTAAGTATGTAGTAAGGATAGTTTTAAGTGAGTAGTGAGGATAGTTTTAAGTGTATAGTGAAGACAGCTTAAAGTGAGTAGTGAGGATAGTTTTAAGTGTATAGTGAAGACAGTTTAAAGTGTATAGTGAAGACAGCTTAAAGTGAGTAGTGAGGATAGTTTTAAGCATGTAGTATGAGAGTTTATGAGAGAGGATAGTTTTAAGTATAGTGAAGACAGCTTAAAGTGAGTAGCAGAGATAGTTTTAAGTATGTAGCAAGGAGAGTTTAAGAGTAGGAGGATAGTTTTAAGTGTAGCAGGAAGACAGCTAGTGAGTAGTGAGGATAGGTTTAAGTATGTAGTAAGGAGAGTTTTAAGGAGCAGGAGGATAGTTTTAAGTGTATAGTGAAGACAGTCAAAGTAGCAGGAGGAGGTTTTGGCATGGTAAGGAGAGAGTTTTTAAGGAGAAAGAGGATAGTTTTATGTATAGTGAAGACAGCTAAAGTGAGTAGAGTGATATTTAAGTATGTATAAGGAGAGTTTAAGTGAGAAAAGAGGTAGTTTTTATAGTGAAGACAGCTTAAAGTGAGTAGTGAGGATAGTTTTAAGTGTATAGTGAAGACAGTTTTAAGTGTATAGTGAAGACAGCTTAAAGTGTGTAGTGAGGATAGTTTTAAATATGTAGTGAGGATAGTTTTAAGTATGTAGTGAGGATAGTTTTGAGTGTGTAGTGAGGATAGTTTTAAATATGTAGTGAGGATAGTTTTAAATGTGTAGTGAGGATAGTTTTAAGTGTATAGTGAAGACAGCTTAAAGTGAGTAGTGAGGATAGTTTTAAGTATGTAGTGAGGATAGTTTTAAATGTGTAGTGAAGACAGCTTAAAGTGTGTAGTGAGGATAGTTTTAAATATGTAGTGAGGATAGTTTTAAATATGTAGTGAGGATAGTCTTGAGTGTGTAGTGAGGATAGTTTTAAATATGTAGTGAGGATAGTTTTAAATGTGTAGTGAGGATAGTTTTGAGTGTGTAGTGAGGATAGTTTTAAATATGTAGTGAGGATAGTTTTGAGTGTGTAGTGAGGATAGTTTTAAATATGTAGTGAGGATAGTTTTAAATATGTAGTGAGGATAGTTTTAGGTGTGTAGTGAGGATAGTGTTAAGTGTGTAGTGAGGATAGTTTTAAATATGTAGTGAGGATAGTTTTAAATATGTAGTGAGGATAGTTTTGAGTGTGTAGTGAGGATAGTTTTGAGTGTGTAATGAGGATAGTTTTAAATATGTAGTGAGGATAGTTTTGAGTGTGTAGTGAGGATAGTTTTGAGTGTGTAGTGAGGATAGTTTTAAATATGTAGTGAGGATAGTTTTAAATGTGTAGTGAGGATAGTTTTAAATGTGTAGTGAGGATAGTTTTAGGTGTGTAGTGAGGATACTGTTAAGTGTGTAGTGAGGATAGTTTTAAATGTGTAGTGAGGATAGTTTTAGGTGTGTAGTGAGGATAGTGTTAAGTGTGTAGTGAGGATAGTTTTAAGTAGCCTATGTAGTAAGGATAGTTTTCAGTAGTAAAGGGTCGTTCAGTACACTACACCGTCGCTCGGGCAGTAGTACATGTGATAAAAGTGGGAGTTCTTCAGGTTTGTGTACTGTCACCACCACTGTTGATTATACGAGTACAGGTGTTTACAGGTATGGCAGAGAGAGGGAGGAGAACTCGGATGAGAGAGACAGACAGATAGAGAAAACTGAAATACAGACAGACAGACAGACCATCAAGTGAGGTAGACTGTGATGGAGGTACACTCGGAATCATAATCTCTAGCCCACCTGGGTCGGTGCTGGAAGTTAGTACAGTGTCCTTTCTGGACGGGGGCCCCCACTAACTGTCACGAGGCAACACACGCACGAACACACGCAGTCATAGTACGGCTGTATAGATGACATTATGTATAAATATTGTATATGGCATTTTATACTCTGCATTATCTTCATTATATATGAACACGAAGAAAAATTACTATAGGTTGTAGTTACGAAAGTATGAATGGAAATAAACACTTCCAAACCACCCAGTGAGCCCACACAACGTTTACAGCGCTTGTGTGTGTGTGCCAGACCACGATGCTTCCACCACACCCCATCATTCACGTAACTATATGAAAAATCGTGTTTAATTTAACTACATATTTCAAAAACCTTAGATTACATGTGGATCAGTCACTCCTCATTTGACACACTTATAGTGTAATGCTTTGACCATCCCACCTGTGCACATGGAGGCCCACGGTAACTCTCACGGGGCAACATACACACGAACACACAAGTTATGATATGAACCCTTCCAGGCTTCACTATCATTATCATGTTATGTTCATCGTGCTCTGTATCTTGGTAACTAGTCATAGTATCAATACATGACAGTGTTATTAGTATAATAGTGTAACTTTTTACCTACAGTTATTGTTGTAAATCATGGACAGGAAGGATACATAAATTGTAATATCAAGTGTATGGTTCGCTCAAAGCCACCCCAAGTCAGACAACGCGTCACACAAAGTTGCACTGTGTGTGTGTGTGTGTGTGTGTGTGTGTGTTCTGTAACATTAAGCTTCATCCTTAGTAGGTAAGATGTTTCATAAAGAGGTTTCTCCCATTCGTCATTGTGAGCATCGTCCCAGATCACATTGTTTCCATCAAAACCATGGTTCATCCTTATTTCCCTTCTTCCGTGTAACTATATCCATATGGCTAAGTGCTTGCTTTTCAGAGAGAGAGAGTGAGAGTGTGTGTGTGTGTGTGTGTGTGTGTGTGTTCATCTAACACTGAATATCAGAAGAGTTTAACCTGATGTGACATATATAGTTGTACTCTACCTCAACATAAACTAAGATTAGTTTAGTCGTCTGTAAACCTTGTCATTATTGTCCAGTCATGACCTTTGTTGTGTACATGAGAAGCCTCGGAGGACCCACATCGTTCGAAAACATATATATTCATTCATGCTCAAAGGTCGCGGATGTAGAACTACCAACCGTTCAGAAACAGGTTGAGTAATATTGCTCGGGAAGCCTCGAATCACATCGACCCCATGGGAACGATACATTTTGGGGGGCTGTACAGTACATCCCCGTTGGTGTCCTTATGTAACACCCACTGGCCCGTCCTGTCTCTGCGTGTTATGTAATTATCACTTGTGTCTTGTGTTTATGTTCAGATTTTGCATACTGTATTTATCAATGAACCTTTTATTATTATTATTATTATTATTATTATTATTATTATTATTATTATTATTATTTTAAATAAGTTGTACCCCCAAAATATTGCCTTGTCCTCTCCTGATACACACGAGTAACACACCCACAAAAGACAGAGGTGAATTAACCATACAAGAAAAAACACCTTGGGTTCCTCGTTCTATTATTACGAGTAAAAAAAAATCACTTGAAAATGAGATAATAATATGATTTTCATTTGCCGCAAAATTCGTTATTAATTTTCTTTTCTTAAGAACTACACCAAGATATATTTTAAATCTAACGGTAAGTATCGCGTCTCCTCGAAATATATATGTGTGTGTGTGTATGAGTGTGTGTGTGTGTGTGTGTTGATAAGTTTAAAGAACCATTTCGACTACCAGTTTCGAAACGATTTACTCAACTTGGTATAAATTATGTACAGTTGCAGATAAAATTCCCTGGACACTTGGCAGTAGCTGGCATAGGATCATTAGGTGAGGGAGACTGGAATTCTAACTTATTTTTTCATAATTTTTTTTTGTGTTAAAGAGTGTTTGTTTTTTTCATTTGGTGGTAACGACATAATATGTGATGAAGAGCAGCGGTAATAGATATAAACCAGTCATATATAATGAACCACAAGTAGATGCCAGATGTTGCCAAGTGTTCAGGGAATTTTGTCCACAACTGTACATGTACCTGTATGTGTCTGTCCGTACCTCCTGGAATCTAAATCGTCTTTTGAATACTCTCGTTTCACACTCCTCTGGTAGGAAGATATTAAGACTATGTTACGCCTTTCTTCCCAGTAAAGACTTCTATTACTGAAGGCATACACCGTCAAATTTCCATTTAAAGTATATAAAGTATGTTAAACTTGCCTATAAATCGTGGAAATTATCTACGATTAGAATCGTTACTTAATTTTCATGAGTACCTATGATCCTCAGTAGAAGAAATATCCTGCATTGATTATACAGGTTTAAGGTGATTATACAAGTTTTAAGATGATTATACACGTTTTAGGTGGGTGTACGTGTTTCATGTAATTACAGTATATATATTTAAGGTAATTAGACAAGTTCAAGATAATTTTACAGTTTTAAGATAAATATATACAGGTTAGGTCCTAATACAGTTACAGAGTAATCATACATATTTTGGGTAATTATACAGGTTTAACTAAATTGTTTTATGGAAATGCCACAAAGTTGCACACAGAGGCGTTAACTGGTGACCTGTCTTGTCCAGGGGAATCAAAACAAATTAAACTTGACTGAGGAGAGTTACCTTTCAATCTAAACGCTTTCCACGATGATTGAAGTGGTTTATGTGAAAGAGTTCCAGGAATCAGCATCAGCTAACCTCTGCATTACTGACATTGCAGAGATCATGGTATTTCATTGCGTTCACCTTTAATGTTTAGACATGTACCATTTGTAAATCCATTACATCTTTTAACAAATTAACTTAATCTGAGTTTGAAGGGGAAGATTTAAGTCCTATTAGTTACCACGAAGGTAAAGTCACCCACAAAAGTCCTGTCGCCTCGATTAAACCCGAAGCAGTAGACAATGATGCATTATATTATCCATAAAAGCTTCGGATTCACTAGTCTGAATCACGGGGTTCGTGGTTCATGAAGAGAGGGGACAGGACTTTTGTGGGTGACATTACATTGTATCCTTAACCACTAATGTGTTTTGTCAGTCAAGATGGTAAAATCGCCACTGTTTTGATTGTTTCGAAGGCTTACAGTTTGGACGAATTACATAGATATCGATGTTATGGGGTTTTCTTGACATTCATTACTAGGATGTCTCATTTAGGGTGACATCAGTGTCATTGCGGCTCATTGGTTCCTACGTCAGTGTGTCATCTGTGACATCATCGTTTACTGGTTCTCACATTAGGGTGCCATCAGTGTCATTGCGGTTCACTGGTTCTCTCACCAGGGTGCCAGGCAACGCGATTCACTGAATCCCTCAGCAGCGCTGTTCTCTTGAGTGAATAGTTCCCCAACACGACTTTGATTCTCAGAAACTTCCTACGGATGTCCTTTCTTATTTATTATGTCAGAATAATGGAAATCTGTCTTGATACACACGGCAAATACCATGTATAAAGTTTGTTTACTATTGCGTGCACACGGGAAATGCAGTCACCGACATTTTCGCTTCATGCTCACACGCACACAAGCACGAGAGCACGCACACATCCATTATTTTTTTGCAAACAAACACACTTACAATTCTATGTATTCAGTAATTCAACTTGACTTTTGCCACCGCACTTACAATATGTGGAAGGGATTTCTCTATAACTCAGAGAGGTTTTTGTGTATGTGTATGGAGCGCCTTTGTTGTATTCTAGTGTACTGAATGTGTTTCAAACTGTTTTTCTGTATTTCTTTGTATTTTACTGTATATTGTTTTTGTTTGTGTTTTAGGATTGGTAATTTTAATGAGCCTTTTTATGATCATTAAAGGAAAAATGTAGATAATCTCTAAAGTGGATTCGTCTTAGTCACTTTAAGAGAATCAGAAATTGCTGGTATGTAAATTAATGAACTTTTCTTCCTCTTAGTCAAATATAAAAAAGAAACTTTCTGAACTTGATGAAATGCTCTAGGAATACACAAGGATTAATATGAAGGGGCGAGAACTGAGATGTGGAGGGAAGGAGACGGAGGGAGGGAGGGAGGGAGGGAAGTGTGGGCCGCTCCTGGCCGCCTTCGCAGGAAATGAGTGGGGGGAGAGATATGACTCCAAGACAAGCTCGATACAGACCTGCTGCCTTCTATTTACGATACAACTGTACTCCTGGCCTATCTGAACCTACTGTCAGACTATCATCTCTCTCTCTCTCTCTCTCTCTCTCTCTCTCTCTCTCTCTCTCCACTCTGGGCAACACACCAAAGAGAAAGGTAACAAGTGTCTTCAATGAGAGAGTTTATTCTAACTCTCCCCTAATGTCAGTCTCTCCTCGTCCCCCCCCTCCCTCCCTTCGTCGTGCACCCTCCTCACAGTAAGACAGGTATATGGTAACGTTCACCAGGTATTACATTATACGGAGTGAGCGTTGACCTTCACTAGTACAGGGATACATTGGGAGGTACTCCATGATAGAACTTGGTGCGGTAGTCATGTTTTGAACGCTGGAGAAAATTGGCGTTGAATGTTTTGTGTGGGTGTGTCCGTGTGTGTTCGGATATTTTATAAACTATACAACCTCTTATGGTCGCTGCATTGAATGACAGGACCCTTCTGGATACTGGCACAAATGAGCGTCCTGAAAGAAGAACCGCCCTTGTGGCAAAAGAGCTGGCTAGGTATAACATCGACATAGCAGCCATTAGTGAGCTCCGGCTCTCCGACGAGGGCCGACTCACAGAACTGGGGTCTGGCTATACCTTCTTCTGGAAGGGTTTGTAAGCCTGCTGCGGAGAGAAACCCCATTTATGGAGTTAACTTTGCCATCCGCCAACGCAGCCTACACAGGCTAATTGAAATGCCAGTTGGGATCAACGAGCGCCTTATGACGCTCAGAGTCCGTGTGAATTACTCATGTCATACCTTTTTCATCAATGCATACGCCTCAACACTGGATGCAGAGGATGACATCAAGGAGGCTTTTACG
>NW_024750022.1:0-3680 GCF_018991925.1 Homarus americanus | reverse complement strand
CCGGGCACCCCTTCAGTGTCATGAACCGGGGTGTGAGGGCCTGGCACCCTTTCAGTGCCATGAAACGGGGTGTGAGGGCCGGGCAGCCCTACAGGGCTGCAAACCGGGGTGTGAGGGCCGGGCACCCCTTCACATGACCCGTTGTGTGAGGGTCGGGCACCCCTTCAGTGAAATGAATCGGGGTGTGAGGGCCGGGCACCCCTTCAGCACCATGACCCAGAGTGTTAGGGCCGGGGTCGATTTCAGTGCCAAGAATCGGGGTGTGAGGGCCGGGCACCCCATCATCACCATGACCCTGGGTGTGATGGCCGGGAAACGCTTCAACCCCATGACCCGGGGTGTGAGGGCCGGACACCCCTCAACCACCATGACCCGGGGTGTGAGGGCCGGGCACCCTTTCAGTGACATGAATCGGGGTGTGAAAGCCGGACACCGCTTCAGCACCATGCCCCGGGGCGTGAGGGCCGGGCATCCCTTTAGTGACATAACCCGGGGTGTGAGGGCCAGGCATCCTTTCAGTGCCATGAATCGGGGTGTGAAAGCTGGGCACCCATTCAGCACCATGACCCGGTGTGTGAGGGCCAGGCACCCCTTTAGTGCCATGACTGGGTGTGTGAGGGGCTAGGTCACCCCTTCTAGTGACATGACCTGGGGTGTGAGGGGTTGGCACCCCTTCAGCACCATGACCCAGAGTGGTAGGGCCGGGCTCGATTTCAATGCCAAGAATCGGGGTGTGAGGGTCGGGCACCCCTCCAGTGACATGACTTGGGGTGTGAGGGCCGGGCACCCCTTCAGTGACATGACCCGGGGTGTGAGGGCCGGGCACCCCTCCAGCATCATGACCCGGGGTGTGAGGGCCGGGAACCGCTTCAACCCCATGACCCGTGGTGTGAGGGCCGGGCACCCCTTTAGGTCCATGACCCGGGGAGTGAGGGCCGTGCGCCCCTTCAGTGCTATGACCCGGGGTGTGAGGGCCATTCATCCCTTCAGTGTCATGAACCGGGGTGTGAGGGCCGGGCTCGATTTCAGTGCCATGAATCGGGGTGTGAGGGCCGGGCACCCCTCCAGCACCATGACCCGGGGTATGAGGGCCGGGCACCCCTTCAGTGCTATGACCCGGGGTGTGAGGGCCGGGAACCCTTTCAGTGACATGATCCAGCTTGTGAGGGCCGGGCACCCCTTCAATGACATGACCCGGGGTGTGTGGGCTGGGCACCCTTTCAGTGCCATGAACCGGGGTGTGAGGGCTGGACACCCCTTCAGCCCCATGACCCGGGATGTGAGGGCCGGGCACACGTTTAGGTCTATGACCAGGGGTGTGAGGGCCGAGCATACCTTCAGTGCCATGGCCAGGGGTGTGACGGCCGGGCACCGATTCAGTGCCATGACCCGGGGTGTGAGGGCCGGGCACCCCTTTAGTGCAATGAAACGGGGTGTGAGGGCAGGTCACCCCTACAGAGCTATGAACCGCGGTGTGAGGTCCGGGCACCCCTTTAGTGCCATGAGCCGGGGTGTGAGAGACGGGCACCCCTTTAGTGCCATGAAACGGGGTGTGAGGGCCAGGCAACCCAACAGAGCTATGAATCGGGGTGTGAAAGCCGGGCACCGATTCAGCACCATGCCCCGGGGTGTGAGGGCCGGGCATCCCTTTAGTGACATAACCCGGGGTATGAGGGCCAGGCATCCTTTCAGTGCCATGAATCGGGGTGTGAGGGCCGGGCACCCCTTCAGTGACATGACCCGGGGTGTGAGGGCCGGGCACCCCTCCAGCACCATGACCCGGGGTGTGAGAGCCGGGAACCGCTTCAACCCCATGACCCGTGGTGTGAGGGCCGGGCACCCTTTCAGTGTCATGAACCGGAGTGTGAGGGCCGGGCACCCTTTCAGTGCCATGAAACGGGGTGTGAGGGCCGGGCACTCCTACAGTGCTGCAAACCGGGGTGTGAGGGTCAGGCACCCCTTCAGTGAAATGAATCGGAGTGTGAGGGCCGGGCACCCCTTCAGTGACATGACCCGGGGTGTGAGGGTCAGGCACCCCTTCAGTGCCATGACCCGGGGTGTGAGGGCCGGGAACCCCTTCAGTAACATGACCTGGGGTGTGAGGGCCGGGCACCCCTTCAGCACCATGACCCGTGGTGTGAGGGCCGGGCATCCCTTTAGTGACATAACCCGGGGTGTGAGGGCCAGGCATCCTTTCAGTGCCATGAATCGGGGTGTGAAAGCCGGGCACCCATTCAGCAACATGACCCAGGGTGTGAGAGCCAAGCACCCCTTTAGTGCCATGACCCGGGGTGTGAGGGCCGGGCACCCCTTCAGTGACATGACCTGGGGTGTGAGGGCCGGGCACCCCTCCAGCACCATGACCCGGGGTGTGAGGGCCGGGCACCCCTTCAGTGCCATGACCCGGGGTGTTAGGGCCGGGCACCCCTTCAGTGTCATGAACCGGAGTGTGAGGGCCGGGTACCCTTTCAGTGCCATGAAACGGGGTGTGAGGGCTGGGCACCCCGACAGTGCTGCAAACCGGGGTGTGAGGGCCGGGCACCCCTTCACATGACCCGGGGTGTGAGGGTCAGGCACCCCTTCAGTGAAATGAATCGGGGTGTGAGGGCCGGGCACCCCTTCAGTGACATGACCCGGGGTGTGAGGGACAGGCACCCCTTCAGTGACATGACCTGGGTGTGTGAGGGCCGGGCACCCCTTCAGCACCATGACCCAGAGTGTTAGGGCCGAGCTCGATTTCAGTGCCAAGAATCGGGGTGTGAGGGTCGGGCACCCCTCCAGTGACATGACCTGGGGTGTGACGGCCGGGCACCCCTTCAGTGACATGACCCGGGGTGTGAGGGCCGGGCACCCCTCCAGCATCATGACCCGGGGTGTGAGGGCCGGGAACCGCTTCAACCCCATGACCTGTGGTGTGAGGGCCGGGCACCCATTTAGGTCCATGACCCGGGGTGTGAGGGCCGTGCACCCCTTCAGTGCTATGACCCGGGGTGTGAGGGCCGGGCATCCCTTCAGTGTCATGAACCGGGGTTTGAGGGCCGGGCTCGATTTCAGTGCCATGAATCGGGGTGTGAGGGCCGGGCACCCCTCCAGCACCATGACCCGGGGTATGAGGGCAGCCCCTTACAAAGTGCTATGACCGGGGTGTGAGCCCCGTCTCAGTGCCATGAACCGGGGTGTGATGGCTGGGCACCCCTTCAGCCCCATGACCCGGGATGTGAGGGCCGGGCACTCGTTTAGGTCTATGACCAGGGGTGTGAGGGCCGAGCATACCTTCAGTGCCATGGCCAGGGGTGTGACGGCCGGGCACCGATTCAGTGCCATGACCCAGGGTGTGAGGGCCGGGCACCCCTTTAGTGCAATGAAACGGGGTGTGAGGGCAGGTCACCCCTACAGAGCTATGAACCGCGGTGTGAGGGCTGGGCACCCATTTAGTGCCATGAGCCGGGGTGTGAGACGGGCACCACTTTAGTGCCATGAAACGGGGTGTGAGGGCCGGGCAACCCAACAGAGCTATGAATCGGGGTGTGAGGGCCGGGCACCACTTCACATGACACGGGGTGTGAGGGCAGGGCACCCTTTCAGTGACATGAATCGGGGTGTGAAAGCCGGGCACCGCTTCAGCACCATGCCCCGGGGTGTGAGGGCCGGGCATCCCTTTAGTGACATAACCCGGGGTG
>NW_024750021.1:0-50752 GCF_018991925.1 Homarus americanus | reverse complement strand
TCAGTACCCCGTTGATTGCATTATTTAACAGGAGTGTCAGAGGAGGTGCCTGGGGTGTCAGAGGAGTGCAGGGGTGTCAGAGTGTGCCTGGTAGTCTCAGGGTGTGCCTACCAAAGTGTCAGGGGTGTAACACAGAATTCAAAGCTGAACCAGTGTAAGGGGTACCTGGAGTGTCAGCAATTGCTTATAGAGTGTCCAAGGTGTACTAGAGTGTTGGGAGCTGTACCTGAGATGTCAGGTGTACTGGGGTGTCAGAAAGCTGTGCCCAGGAGTGTGGGGGTGCCTGGTGTGGCAGGTACCTGGGAGTGTCAAGTTCAGGGGTGTTGGGCTGTACCTGGGGTGTCAGGTGTTGAACTCAGGTGTCAGAACTGTGCCAGATATCAGGGTGTACCTGGGAGTGTCCAGAGTGTACCACTTGTGTCAGGGGAGTGTGTAGAATGTGTCAGGGGATTAACACCAGAATGTCAGGGTGTGCCTGGGGTGTCAGGTGTGCCTGGGGTGTGGGAGTGCCTGGGGTGTCAGGATGTGCAGAATTAATGGGGTGTGCACAAGTGTCTGAGGTGTGCACAAATTGTTGGGGGTGTGCCACAGGGGTGTGGGGGTGTGCAGGGGTGTGTGGGTGTGCCTGGGTGTTGGGGTGTGCCTGGGGTGTGGGGTGTGCCTGGGTGTCTGGGGTGTGTGGTGTCAGGGATGTGCCCCATGGGGGTGTCAGGGTGTACCTGGGGTGTGGGGGTGTGCCTGGGTGTCAGGTGTGTAGCACAGAGATTGTCAGATTGTGGCTGGGTGTCAGATGTGTGCTGGGGTAGATGTGTGCAAGTGTCAAAGCTGTGCCGGGAAAGTCAGAGGTGCAAGTGTCAGGGGTGGCATGACTGCAGGATTAGGAGGTGTAGGTGGGCGTGTGTCAGGGCGTGCCTGGGAGTGTCACAGATGTACCTGGGGTGTCAGAGGTGCCTGGGGAGTGTCCAGAGGGTACCTGGGGTGTCGGCAGAATTGATTGTGCCTGGGGTGTCAGAGTGTGCCTGGGGTGTCCAGAGTGCCTAGGTCAGAGGTACCAGGAATTATCAGGGTGTGCCTGGTAGAGTGTCAGGGGTGTACCTGGGGTGTCAGAGGTACCTGGGGTGTCAGAGGGTACCTGGGGAGTGTCAGAGAACACCAGGGTGTCGGCGGTGTGCCTGGGGTGTCGGTGTACCTAGGAGTGGAGTGTGCCTGGGGTGTGGAGGGTGTGCCTGCTGGTGTCGGATGTGTGCCTGGGGTGTTGGGGTGTGCAGAGTTAAGAATGTGCCTGAGGTGTCAGAGGTGTGCTGGGTGTCTCTGGGGTGTGCACAAGTGTATGAGGTGTGCCTGTCAGAGGAGTGCCTGGGACGTCAAAGGTACCTGGGAGTGTCAGGAAATTAGCCTGATGGTGTCGGTGGTGTGCTGCAAGTGTCAGAGGTGTACACAGAATTGTCGTGGTGTCAAGGTGAGACCTGGAGGTGTCAGAGGTGTGCACACAGAATTATCAGAGGTGTACCTGGGAGTGTCAGGGGGTGTGCTGGGGAGTGTTGGGCTGTACCTGCAGGTGTCCAGGAGGTGGGGCTGGGTCTGTCAAAGCTGTGCCTGGGGTGTTGAGGGGTGCCTGGGAGTGTCCAGCAGTGTGCCTGGGGTGTCAGAGACACTGGGAGTATTGGGCTGTACCAGGGTGTCGGGAGGTTGTTGCTGGGTGTCAGAGTTAACACCTGGGTGTCAGAGGTGTACCTGGGAGTGCCATTGGTGTACTTACAGTGTCAAGGTAGACCTGGGGGTGTCAGAGGTGTACAAATTATCAGGGAATTGTGCCTGGGAGTGTCAGGGTGTACTGGGAGTGTCAGAGATTGCTTAACTAAGTGTCGGAGGTGTGACTGGGGTGTCAGAGGTGTGCCTGGGGAGTGTCATTGGTGTACCTGGGTGTCAAAAAGGTAGACAGGAGAGTGTCAGAGGTGGCCTGGGGAGTATCAGGGTGTGCAGCTGGAGTGTCAGAGACAACTGACTTTGGGGTCGGAGGTGTGCCTGGGAGCATCACGGGTGTGCCTGGGAATCACAGGTGCCTGGGAGTGTCAGGGTGTAACTGGGGAGTGTCAGGGTGTGGCTTTGGGGAGTGTCTGGTGGATGCTGACTGGGACTGTCAGAATTATTCACAGAATATGGGAACATGCTTAGGGTGTCGGTGGTGTACATGGGGTGTCAGAGATGTACTAGGGGTGTCAGAGATTGTACCTGGGGTGTGGAGGTTTCTGTGAGTGTCTGTGGGTGTGCCTGGGGTGTGGGGTGTGCCTGGGGTGTCAGATATTTTCAGAGTGTCTGAGGTGTGGCTGGGGTGTGGGGGTGGGGTGTCAGGGTGTGCCTGGGGGTGTCTGGGATGTACATCAGGTGTCAGGGTGTATGTGGGGGTGTCAGAGGGGTACCTGGGGTGTCAAGAGGTGCCAGGGAGTGTCTAGGGGTGTGTGTGAGAGTGTCTAGGTGTGCCTGGGGTGTCTGGTGTGCCTGGGGTGTCAGGGGTGGCTTGATGGTGTCAGATGTGTGCTGGGGTTTGAGATGGCATTGCCTGGGGTGTCATGGCTGTGCAGGAGGTCAGAGGTGCCTTGGGTGTCAGGGGGTGTAACTGGGGGGTGGGAGGTGTGGTGGGTCTCAGGGCGTGCCTGGGGTGTGTCAGGGTGCTGGGTGTGTGGAGTGTGCCTGGGGTGTGGGGTGTGCCTGGGTGTCAGAGGTGCCTGGGGCGTCAGGGTGCCTGGGGTGGGGTGTGCCTGGTGGTGTGGTGGTGTGCCTGAGAGTGTGGGGTGTGCCTGGGGTGTCATTGGTGTGCACTGGGTGTCAGGTGAACCTGGAGGTGTCAGAGGTGTGCCTGGGGTGTCAGGGGTGTCTGGGGTTGTGGGGTGTGCCTTGGGGTGTCAGGGGGTGTGACTGGGGAGTGTCTGGGGTGTAACTGGGGAGTGTCCAGGGTGCAGTGGAGCTGTGCAAGTGTGGAGGTGTGCATGTGTCAGAAGCTGCCTGGGTGTGGGGGGGTGCTGGGGTGTCAGCGGTGTGCCTGGGGTGTCAAGGTGTACTGGGGTGTGGAGTGTGCCTGGGTGTCAGGGTTGTGCCTGGGGATTGTCAGGATGTGTGCATGAGTGTCGGTGTTGTGCTGGGATTGTCTTGGTGTGCCTGGGGTGTCAAGGTTGAAGCCTGGAGTGTCAGGGGTGTCTTTGGGGTATCAGGGGTTGTGCCTGGGTGTCAGGGTGTGCCTGGGGGTGTCAGGGTGTGTGGCTGGGGTTTATGGAGGTGTTGACTGGGGAGTGTGGGGTGTGCATGGGGTGTCATTGGGTGGCCTGGGGTGTGAAGGTGAACCTGGGTGTCAGGGGTGTGCCTGGGGTATCAGGGATTGTAGGGTGTGGGGTGTAACTGGGGTGTCGGAGGTGTGCCTGGGGCATGGGTGTGCCTGGGGCATCTGGGTGTGCCTGGGGCATCACAGGTGTGCCTGGGGCATCACAGGTGTGTGGGGAGTCATCAGGTGTGCGCTGGGGTGTCAGGTGTAGGTGAGTCAGGGTTGTAGGAGGTGTAGCTGGGACTGTGGGTATTCCTGGGGTATGAGAGGTATGCTTGGGGTGTCGGTGGGTGTGCCTGGGGTGTCAGAGATGTGCTGGGAATGTCAGAGGTGTGCCTGTGAGTGTCGGAGGTTTTGTGTGGTGTCATGGGTTGTGCCTGGGGTGTCAGAGGTGTGCCTGGGGAATGTCAGATGTGCCTGGGGTTGTCTGACGTGTGGCTGGGGAGTGTCAGGGGTGTGCAGGGGTGTGGGATGTGTGTCAGGGTGTCAGGAGGTGTGCTTGGGGTGTCAGGGGTGCATGGGAGTGTGAGGTGAATGGGAGCGTCAGAGGTACCAGGGGTGTCAGGGGTGTGGGGGTGTCAGAGGTTACTGGGGTGTCAGGGTGCCAGGGTGTCAGGGGTGTGTGTGGGGTGTCTGGGGTGTACCTGGGGGTGTCTGGGGTGTGCCTGGGGTGTCATGGGTGTGCAGTGGTGTCCAGATGTGTGCCTGGGGTGTCAGATGTGTGCCTGGGTGTCATGGCTGTGCCAGGAGAGTCAGAGAGTACCTGGGGAGTGTCTGGGGTGTAACTAGGAGGGTGGGAGGTGTAATTAAGGTCTCAGAGGCGTACCTGGGGTGTCAGGGTGTGCCTGGGGTGTTGAGATGTGCCTGGGTGTCCAGTACCTAAGTGTCAGGGTGCCTGCAGTGTCGCTTGGGTGCCTGATGTCAGGGTGTGGGGAATTATTGGAGCTCAGCACCTGGGGTGTCAGGTGAACTCGGAGGTGTCCAGAGGTGGCACCTGGGAATTATCAAGAGGTGTACCTCGGTGTCAGAGGTGTGCCTGGCAATGTCAGGGTGTGCCTGGGGTGTCAGGGGTATTGCCTAGGAATAAGGGGTGCCTGGGGAATTGTCTGAGGTGTGCCTGGGGGGTGTGGGAGTACCTGGGGTGTGAAGTGCTGGGGTGTGTGGGTGTGCCTGGGGTGTCTGGGGTGTGCCTGGGGTGGCAGGGTGTGACTGGGGTGTCCAGGGTGGTGTGCCTGGGGTGTCTGGGGTGTGCCTGGGGTGTTGGGGGTGTGCAGGTGTTGGGGGAGGTTTGTGGTGTCTGGGGTGGCGCGGGCAGTGTCAGAGATGTGCCTGGGGTTATCAGGGGGTTGTGCCTGGGGTGTCAGGGGGTTGTGCCTGGGGTGTCAGTGTGTGGCTGGGGTGTCGGAGGTGTGGCTGGGGAGTGTCAGATGTGTGCCTGGGGTGTAGATGTTGCTGGGTGTCAAAGCTTTGGGGAGGTGGAGGTGCATGGGTGTCAGGGGTGTGGCTGGGGAGGTTCCGGAGGTGTGGTGGGCGTGTCAGGGGGCGTGCTTGGGAGTGTCTGCAGATGTGCCTGGGGTGTCAGGGGTGCCTGGGGTGTCAGAGTGCCTGGGGTGTCTTGGTGTGCCTGGGGAGTGTCAGAGGGTGTGGGGTGTCAGAGGTGCCTGGGGTGTCAGAGGTGTAGGAGGTATCAGAGGTGTACCTGGTGAGTGTGGGGTGTGCCTGGGTGTGGGGTGTAGGTGTCAGAGGTGCCTGGGGTGTCGGAGGGGTAACTGGGGAGTGTCTGGCGGTGTGCTGGGGTTGTCAGAGGTGTGCCTGGGGTGTGGAGGTGTGCCTGGGGTGTCGGAGGTGTGCCTGTGGGTGTCAGATGTGTGCAGGGGTGTTGGGTGTGCTTGGGGTGGGTGTGCCTGGGAGTGTCGGGGTGTGCCTGGGGTGTCTGTGGGGTGTGCCTGGTGTGTGTGGTGTGTGCAGGTGTGGAGTTGCCTGGGGGCGTCAAAGGAGTGCCTGGGGAGTGTCAGAGGTGTGCCTGATGGTGTCAGTGGTGTGCCTGAGAGTGTGGGGTGTGCCTGGAGTGTCGTTGCCTGGAGTGTCAAGGTGAACCTGGAGTTGTTCAAGAGTTGTGCCTGGGAGTTATCTGGGTATTGGTGGAGTGTCAGGGGTGTGCTAGGAGTATTGTGGCTTTACCTGGTGTCAGTGAACCTGGAGTGTCAAAGCTGTGCCTGGGTGGGGGGTACCTGGGGTGTCAGCGGTGTGCATGGGGTGTCAGGGTGTGCTGGGGTGTGGGCTGTGCATGGGTGTCGGAGGTGTGCTGGGAAGTGTCAGGGGTGTGGCACTGAGTGTCAGGTTGTGCCTGGGGTGTTGGTGTGCCTGGGGTCAGGGTGAACCTGGAGGTGTCAGAGGTGTGCCTGGGGTGTCAGAGGTGCTGCCTGGGGTGTCAGGGGTGTGCCTGGGGAGATGTCAGGGGTGTAGCTGGGAGTGTGGGTGTAACTCAGAGTGTCAGAGGTGTACACTAGTGTCATTGGTGTGCCTAGTGTCAAGGGTGAACCTAGGAGGTGTCAGAGGGTGTGCCTGGGGAGTATCAGGAGGTGTACATGGGAGTGTCAGGGGTGTAACTGGGAGTGTCGGAGGTGTGCCTGGGAGCATCACAGGGTGTGTGCCTGGAGGTGTCAGGGGTGTAACTAGGTGTCAGGGGTGTGGCTGGGAGTGTCAATGGTGTGTCTGGGACTGTCAGAGGTGTTCCTGGGGTGTGAGGGGTATGCTTGGGTGTCAGTGGTGTGCATGGGAGTGTCAAGAGATGCCTGGAGTGTCAGAGGGTGTGTGCCTAGAAGTAATGGAGGTTTCTGTGAGTGTCTTGGGGTGGACTAAAGGTGTCCAGGGTGTGCCTGGGAGTGTCAGATGTGCCTGGGAGTGTCTGAGGTGCTGGGGTGTCGGAGGTACCTGGGAGTGTCAGAGGTGTGCCAGTGTCTGGGATGTACATCCAGTGTCCAGGGTGTGTGTGGGGTGTCAGAGGTGCCTGGGGTGTCAGAGGTACCAGGGAGTGTCAGAGGTGTGTGTGAGTGTCTGGGTGTGCCTGGGGTGTCTGGGGTGTGCCTGGGGTGTCAAGGTGTGCCTGTGGTGTCAGATGTGTGCCTGGGGTGTCAGATGTGTGCCTGAGTGTCATAGCTGCTTGCCGGGAGGTCAGAGGTACCTGGAGTGTCGGGGTGTGACCAGGGAGGGGTCAGGTGTGAGTGGGAGTCTCAGAGGCGTTCCTGGGAGTGTCAGAGGTGTGCCTGGGGAGTTTTAGAGTGTACCTGGGGTGTGTGAGTGTGCCTGGAGTGTGGGATTGCCTGGGGCGTCAAGGTAGTATTGTCAGAGTGCCTGATGGTGTCAGTGGTGTGCCTGGGGGTGTCAGGGGTGTGCCTGGGAGTGTCGTTGGTGTGCCTGGGGTGTCAGGTGAACCTGGGAGTGTCAGAGGTGGACCTGGGGAGTGTCAGAGGTGTACCTGGGGTTGTCAGGGGTGTGCCTGGGGTGTCAGGGGTGTAACTGGGGTGAGGTGTAACTGGGGAGTGTCAGGGGTGTACTGGGAATTGTGGGCTGTACCTGGGAGTGTCGGATGTGACCCTGGGGTGTCAAGCTGTGCCTGGGGTGTCAGAGTACCTGGGGTGTCAGCAGGTGTACCTGGGAGTGTCAAGGTGTGCTGGGGTATTGGAGCTGTACCTGGGGGTGTCGGGTTGTGCCTGGGGTGTCAGAGGTGTACCTGGGGTGTCAGAGGTGTGCCTGGGGTTTGGTGTGTCAAGGGGTGACCTGGGGTGTCAGAGGTGTGCCTGGGGATTATCAGAGGTGTACCTGGGTGTCAGGGGGTGTACCTGGGGTGTCAGAGTGTGTAACTGGGGTGTCAGGTGTGTGCACAGAGTGTCAGGAGGTGTGCCTGGGGTGTCATAGTTGTGCCTGGGGTGTCAGGTGTACCTGGGTGTCAGAGGTGTGCCTGGGGTGTCGGAGGTGTGCCTGGGGTGTCAGGGGTGTAACTGGGGAGTGTCGGAGGTGTGCCTGGGGAGCATCACCAGGTGTGCCTGGGGCATCAGAGGTGTGCCTGGGAGTGTCTGGGTGTGGGTGTATCAGGTGTGCCTGGGAGCATCAGAGGTGTGCCTGGGAGTGTCAGGGTGTGACTGGGGTGTCAGAAGTGTACCTGGGGTGTCAGGTGTAACTGGGACTGTGGGTGTTCCTGGGAGTATGAGGGTATGCTGGGGTGTCAGTGGTGTGCCTGGGGTGTCAGAGATGTACCTGGGAATGTCAGAGGTGTGCCTGTGAGTGTCAGGAGGTTCTTGAGTGTCATGGAATTGGCACCTGGGGTGTCAGAGGTGTGCCTGGGAGTGTCAGATGTGCCTGGGGTGTCTGACGTGTGGCAGAGGTGTCAGAGGTGTGCCTGGGGAGTGTCTGGATGTATATCAG
The DNA here is from genome assembly GCF_018991925.1 of Homarus americanus. Taxonomy (NCBI): domain Eukaryota; kingdom Metazoa; phylum Arthropoda; class Malacostraca; order Decapoda; family Nephropidae; genus Homarus; species Homarus americanus. The sequence continues at coordinate 43,011 of NW_024750021.1, read as the reverse complement.
GTGTCAGAAGTGTTACTTGGGAGTGTCAGAGGTGTGCCTGGGGTGTGAGGTACTAGGGAGCGTCAGAGAGTACCGGGAGTGTCAGGTGTACTTGGGAGTGTCAGAGTGTACCTGGGAGTGTCAGTGAGTGCCAGGGGTGTCAGAGGTGTTGTGGGGTGTCTGGGGTGTGCCTGGGGAGTGTCTGGGTGTGCCTGGGGTGTCATGGGTGTAGCAGTGGTGTCAGATGTGTGCCTGGGGTGTCAGATGTGTGCCTAGGTGTCATAGCTGTACCCAGGAGAGTTAGAGGTACCTGGGAGTGTCTGGGGTGTGTACTGGGAGGTGGGAGGTGTAATTGGGAGTCTCAGAGGCGTACCTGGGAGTGTCAGAGTGTACCTGGGGTGTCAGAGATGTGCCTGGGGGTGTCAGGAGTACCTGGGAGTGTCAGAGGAGTACCTGGGAGTGTCAGCGGTGTACCTGGGAGTGTCAGGGTTGTACCTGGGAAGTATCGGAGGTGTACCTGGGAGTGTCGAGGTGCCTGGGAGTGTCAGGTGTACCTGGGAGTGTCGGATGTGTAACTAGAGTGTTAGGAGGTGTATCAGGGGGTGTTAAGGTGTACCTGGGAGTCGAGGTGTACATGGGAGTGTCTGAGGTGTGTCCTGGGGTGTATGAGGTGTGCCTGGAGGTGTCAGAGATTGCCTGGGGAGCGTCAAAGAGTACCTGGGGAGTGTCAGAGGTGTACCTGATAGTGTCAGTGGTGTACCTAGGAAAGTGTCAGAGGTGTACCTGGGAGTGTCATGGTGTACCTGGGGGTGTCAAAGGTGAACCTGGAGGTGTCAGAGGTGTACCTGGGAATATCAGAGGTGTACCTGGAAATTGCAGGGTGTACCTGGAAGTGTCAGGGGTGTGACTTGGGAGTGTCGGAGTGTAACAGAAGTGTCAGATGTGTAACTGGGAGTGTCAGATGTGTACCTGAGGTGTCAAAGCTGTGCCTAGGAGGTCAGGGGTACCTGGGAGTGTCAGGGTGTAACTGGGAGGGTCGGAGGTGTAAGTGGGGAGTGTCAGAGGGCGTACCTGGGCGTGTCAGAGGGTGTACCTGGGAGTGTCAGAGTGTGCCTGGGAGTGTCAGAGTGCCTGGGAGTGTCAGAGGTACCTGGGAGTGTCAGGGTGTGCCTGAGTGTCAGAGGTGTGCCTGGGATTATCGGAGGTGGCTGCCTGAGTGTCAGGTTAAGTGTCGGATGTGTAGGTTTTAGAGGTGTACCAGGGGTGGAGTGTACCTGGGAGTGTCAAGGTGTACCTAGTGTCTGAGGTGTACCTGGGAGTGTATGAGTGTACCTGGGTGTCAGAGAGTACCTGGGAGCGTCAAGGAGTACCTGGGAGTGTCAGAGGTGTGCCTGATAGTGTCAGTGGTGTACCTGAGAGTATCAGAGGTGTACCTGGGAGTGTCATTGGTGTACCTGGGAGTGTCAAGGTGAACCTTGAGGTGTCAGAGGTGTACCTGGGAATATCAGAGGTGTGCCTGGGAGTGTCAGGGGTGTGCCTGGGAGTGTCAGGGGTGTACTGGGGAGTGTGGGCTGTACCTGAGAGTGTCGGAGGTGTACCTGGGGTGTCATAGCTGGCAGGGAGTGTCAGAGTGCCTGGGAGTGTCAGCGGTGTGCTTCAGATGTCAGAGGTGTACTGGGAGTATTGGGCTGTACCTGGGTGTCGGAGGTGAACCTGGGGAATGTGTCAGCTGTGCCCAGGGAGTGTCAGGGGTATCTCTGGGAGTGTCAGCGGTATGCGTGTGAGTGTCAGGGGTGTGCCTGGGGTGTCAGTGGGTACCTGGGGAGTGTCAGGTGTGCCTGGGAGTGTCAGAGGTGTACCTGGGAGTGTCAGAGGAGTACCTGGGAGTGTCAGAGGTGCAGGAGTGTATCAGAGTGTGCCTGGTGTGTCAGGGGTGTGGCCTGGGGAGTGTCAGAGGAGTACCTGGGAGCGTCAAGGGTACCTGGGAGTGTCAGAGGTGTGCCTGGTAGTGTCAGTGGTGTACCTGAGTGTCAGAGGTGTACCTGGGAGTGTCATGGTGTGCCTGGGAGTGTCAAGGTGAACCTGGAGGTGTCAGAGGTGTACCTGGGAGTATCAGAGGTGTACCTGGGAGTGTCAGGTGTGTACTTGGGTGTCAGGGTGTAACTGGGGGTGTCGGAGGTGTAACTGGGAATGTCAGAGGTGTACTGGGATGTGGAGAGCTGTACCTGGGGTGTCGGTGTGCCTGGGAGTGTCAAAGCTGTACCTGGGAGTGTCAGGAGTACCTGGGGAGTGTCAGCGGTGTACCTGGGAGTGTCAGGGGTATGCTGGGTATTGGGCTGTACGTGGGAGTGTCAGGTGTGCCTGGGGTGTCAGAGGTGTGCCTGGGGTGTCAGAGGGTGTGCCTGGGAGTGTCATTGGTGCCTGGGGGTGTCAAGGGTGAACCTGGAGGTGTCAGAGGTGTGCCGGGGAGTATCAGAGGTGTACCTGGGTATCAGAGGTGTACCTGGGAGTATCAGAGGTGTGCACCTGGGAGGTGTTAGGGTGTGCTGGGGTGTCAGGGGTGTAACTGGGAGTGTCAGGTGTAACTGGGAGTGTCAGAGGTGTGCCTGGGAGTGTCATTGGTGTGACCTGGGAGTGTCAAGGTGAACCTGGAGGTGTCAGAGGTGTACCTGGGAGTATCAGAGGTGTACCTGGGAGTGTCAGGGTGTAACTGGGAGTGTCGGAGGTGTGCCTGGGAGCATCACAGGTGTGCCTGGGAGCATCAGAGGTGTGCCTGGGGAGCATCACAGGTGTGCCTGGGAGCATCTGGAGTGTGCCTAGGGTGTCAGGGGTGTGACTGGGAGTGTCAGGGGTGTAACTGGGGGTGTCGGAGGTGTAACTGGGACTGTCAGAGGTATTCCTGGAAGTATGAGAGGTATGCTTGGGAGTGTCAGTGGTGTGCCTGAGTGTCAGAGATGTGCCTGGGAGTGTCAGAGGTGTGCCTGGGAGTGTCGGAGGGTTTCTGTGAGTGTCATGGGTGTGCCTAGGGTGTCAGAGGTGTGCCTGGGGTCAGATGTGCCAGTGTCTGAGGTGTGGCTGGGAGGTGTCAGAGGAGTACCTGGGGTGTCAGAGGTGTGCCTGGGGTATCAGAGGTGGCCTCAGGTGTCAGAGGTGTACTTGGGAGTGTCAGAGTACCTGGGGTGTGGGAGTGCCTGGGAGCGTCAGAGGAGTACCAGGAGTGTCAGAGGGTGTATGTGGGGGTGTCAGAGAGTACCTGGGAGTGTCAGAGGAGTACCAGGGAGTGTCAGAGGTGTATGTGGGAGTGTCTGGGTGTACCTGGGGTGTCTGGGGTGTACCTGGGAGTGTCAGAGGTGTATGATGGTGTCAGATGTGTACTTGGGAGTGTCAGATGTGTACCGAGTGTCATAGCTGTGCCAGGGAGACAGGAGGTACCTGGGAGTGGGGGGAGTGTCAGAGATGTGCCTGGGAGTGTCGGAGGTGTGCCTGGGAGTGTCGGATGTGTGACCTGGGGAGTGTTAGGGTGTACCTGTGGAGGTGTCACAGGTGTACATGGGAGTGTCTGGGTGTGCCTGGGGTGTCAGAGAGTGTGCCTGCAGAGGTACCTGGGAGTGTCAGCGGTGTACCTGTGAGTGTCAGAGGTGTGCCTGGGAGTGTCGGGTGTGCCTGGGAGTGTGGAGGTGTACCTGGGGTGTCGGATGTGTACCTGGAGGTGTTAGAGGTGTATCAGGGGGTGTTAAGGTGTGCCTGTGAGGTGTCACAGGTGTGCATGGGGAGTGTCTGAGGTGTGCCTGGAGTGTGTGTGGTGTACCTGGAAATGTCAGGAGTACCTGGGGCGTCAAGGAGTACCTGGGAGTGTCAGAGGTGTACCTGATGAGTGTCAGTGGTGTACCAGAGTGTCAGAGGTGTGCCTGGGGTGTCATTGGTGTGCCTGGGAGTGTCAAGGTGAACCTGGAGGTGTCAGAGGTGTACCTGGGGTATCAGAGGTTGCCTGGGAGTGTCAGGGGTGTGCCTGGGGTGTCAGGGGTGTGACTGGGAGTGTCAGGTGTAACTGGGAGTGTCAGAGGTGTACTGGGTATTGGGCTGTGCCTGGGGTGTCAGAGTGTACCTGGGAGTGTCAAGCTGTACCTGGGGTGTCAGAGTACCTGGGAGTGTCATGGTGTTCCTGGGAGTGTCAGGGTGTACTCAGGTATTGGGCTGTGCCTGGGAGTGTCGGAGGTGTACCTGGGGAGTGTCAGAGGTGTGCCTGGGAGTGTCAGAGGTTTACCTGGAGTGTCATTGGTGTACCCAAGTGTCAAGGTGAACCTGGAGGTGTCAGAGGTGTACCTGGGAATATCAGAGGTGTACCTGGGAGTGTCAGGGGTGTACCTGGAGGTCAGGATTGTAACTGTGAGTGTCGGAGGTGTAACTGGGAGTGTCAGATGTGTAACTAGGTGTCAGATGTGTACCTGAGGTGTCAAAGCTGTACCTGGGAGAGTCAGAGGTACCTGGGTGTCAGGAGTTGTAACTGGGAGGGTCGGAGGTGTAGTGGGAGTGTCAGAGGCGTACCTGGGCGTGTCAGAGGTGTGCCTGGGTGTCAGAGATGTACCTGGGAGTGTCAGAGGGTACCTGGGAGTGTCAGAGGTGTGCCTGGGGAGTGTCAGCGGTGTGCCTGGGGAGTGTCAGAGGTGTGCCTGGGGTGTCGGAGGTGTGCCTGGGAATTTATGGAGTTGTGCATGTGTCGGATGTGTACCTGGGTGTTAGGGGTGTACCAGGGAGTGTTAAGGTGTACCTGGGGAGTGTCAAAGGTGTACCTGGGGAGTGTCTGAGGTGTGCCTGGGGAGTGTATGGGGTGTACCTGGAAGTGTCAGAGGGTGCCTGGGAGCGTCAAAGGTGTACCTGGGGAGTGTCAGAGGTGTACCTGATAGTGTCAGTGTGCCTGAGGTATCAGAGGTGTACCTGGGAGTGTCATGTGGTGTCCCTGGGAGTGTCAAAAGTGGAGCAGGTGTCAGAGGTGTGCCTGGGAATATCAGAGGTGTGCCTGGGGAGTGTCAGCAGTTGCACTGGGAGTGTCAGGGGTGTGCTGGGGTGTGTGGGCTGTACCTGGGAGTGTCGGAGGTGTGCCTAGTGTAGCTATGCCAGGGGTGTCAGAGGTACCTGGGGAGTGTCAGCGGTGTGCTTCAGGTGTCAGAGGTGTGACTGGGAGTATTGGGCTGTACCTGGGGAGTGTCGGAGGTGAGCCTGGGGAGTGTCAAAGCTGTGCCAGGGAGTGTCAGGGGTTGGAGTGTCATGGGTGCTGGGAGTGTCAGGGTGTTGGGTGTGAGTGAGCTCGAGGTGTCAGAGGTGTACCTGGGGAGTGTCAGAGGTGTACCTGGGATGTCAGAGGGTGTACCTGGGATGTCAGGGGTGTGCCTGGGGAGTGTCAGGGGTGTGCCTGGGATGTCAGGGGTGTGCCTGGGAGTGTCTGGGGTGTGCCTGGGGAGTGGCAGGTGCCTGGGGTGTCAGAGATGTGCCTGGGGAGTGTCTGGGGTGTGCCTGGGGGTGTCTGGGGTGTGCCTTGAGGTGTGCCTGGGGAGTGTGAGGTGTGCCTGGGGTGTCTGGGGTGTGCCTGGGGTGTTAGAGGTGTGCCTGGGGTGTGTGAGGTGTGCCTGGGGTGTCTGGGGTGTGTGGGGTGTCAGAGGTGTGCCTGGGGTGTCAGGGGTGTGCCTGGGGGTGTCAGGGTGTGCCTGGGGTGTGGCACAAGTGTCGGAGGTGTGACTGGGGAGTGTCAGATGTGTGCCTGGGGGTGTCAGATGTGTGCCTGGGGAGTGTCAAAGCTGTGCCTGGGAGAGTCAGAGGAGTACCTGGGAGTGTCAGGGGTGTAACTGGGAGGTCAGGGTGTGAAGTGGGCGTGTCAGGCTCAGGGTGTCAAGTGTGCCTGGGAGTGTCAGAGGTGCCTGGGGTGTCAGAGGAGTGCCTGAGGTGTCAGCGGTGTGCCTAGAGTGTCAGAGGTGTGCCTGGGAGTGTCAGGTACCAGAGTGTCAGAGGAGTGCCGGGAGTATCAGAGGTGTGCCTGGTAGTGTCAGGGGTGTACCTGGGGTGTCAGGAGGTACCTGGGGTGTGGGGAGCTGTCAGAGGGTGCACAGTGTGTGGTGTGCCTGGGGAGTGTCAGAGGTGTGCCTGGGGAGTGTGGAGGTGTACCTGGGGTGTCGGAGGTGTGCCTGTGAGTGTCGGATGTGTGCAAGTGTTAGAGGTGTACAGGGGAGTGTTAAAGGTGTGCCTGGGGTGTCAGAGGTGTGCCTGGGGGTGTCTGGGGGTGTGCCTGGGGTGTGTGGTGTGCCTGGAAGTGTCAGAGGGTACCTGGGGCGTCAAAGGAGTGCCTGGGGTGTCAGAGGTGTACCTGATAGTGTCAGTGGTGTACCTGAGGTGTCAGAGGTGTGCCTGGGGAGTGTCGTGGTGTGCCTGGGGAGTGTCAGGTGAACCTGGAGGTGTCAGAGGTGTGCCTGGGGAGTATCAGAGGTGTGCCTAGTGTCAGGGGTGTGCACTGGGTGTGGAGGTGTCGGAGGTGAACCTGGGGTGTCAAGGCTGTGCCTGAGAGTGTTAGAGAGTGCCAGTGTCAGTGTGCCTGGGGAGTGTCAGAGGTGTGCTGGGGAGTGGGCTGTGCAAGTGTCAGGAGGTGTGCCTGGGGTGTGGGGTGTACCTGGGAGTGTCAGGGGTGTGCCTAATTGCCATTGGTGTGTGAGTGTCAAGGTGAACCTGGAGGTGTCAGAGGTGTACCTGGAATTATCAGAGGTGTACCTGGGAGTGTCAAGGGTGTACCTGGGAGTGTCAGGGGTAACACAGTGTTATGGTGTAACTGGGAGTGTCAGAGGTGTGCAAGAGTTGTCATTGGTGTGCACCTGGTGTCAAGGTGGGCAGGAGGTGTGAGGTGTACCTGGGGTATCAGAGGTGTACATGGGTGTCAGGGGTGTGGCACAGAGTGTCGGGTGTGCCTGGGGCATCACAGGTGCCTGGGAGCATCACAGGTGTACCTGGGGTGTCAGGGGTGTAACTGGGGAGTGTCAGGGTGTAACAGTGTCAGTGGTGTGGGACTGTCAGAGGTATTCCTGGGGAGTATGAGAGGTATGCTTAGGGTGTCAGTGGTGTACATGGGAGTGTCAGAGATGTGCCTGGGGTGTCAGAGGTGTGCCTGGGGTGTCGGAGGTTTCTGTGAGTGTCATGGTGGCACTTTCAGGGTGTCAGGAGGTGTGTCAGATGTGCCTGGGGGTGTCTGAGGTGTGGCTGGGGAGTGTCAGAGGTGCCTGGGGGTGTCAGGGTGTGCCTGAGTGTCTGGGATGTACATCCAGGTGTCAGAGGTGTGTGTGGGGAGTGTCAGAGGTGCCTGGGAGTGTCAGGAGGGTACCAGGGAGTGTCAGAGGTGTATGTGGGAGAGTGTCTAGGTGTGCCTGGGGTGTCTGGGGTGTACCTGGGAGTGTCAGAGGTGTGCTTGATGGTGTCAGATGTGTATGGGAGTGTCAGATGTGTGCCTGAGAGTGTGCATGGCTGTGCCAGGAGAGTCAGAGGTACCTGGAGTGTCAGGGTGTGTAACTGGGAGGGTCGGAGGTGTAAGTGGGGTCTCAGGGGCGTGCCTGGGAGTGTCAGAGGTATTACAAGTGTCTAGAGATGTGCCTAGTGTGAGGTGACAGGGTGTCAGAGTGCCTGGGATCAAGGGGTGCCTGGGAGTGTCAGAGGTGTGCCTGATAGTGTCAGTGGTGGTGCCTGAGGAGTTGTCAGGTGTGCCTGGGGTGTCGTTGGTGTACTGAGGTGTCAAGGTGAACCTGGAGGTGTCAGAGGGTGTACCTGGGGTGTATCAGAGGTGTACCTGGGAGTTGTCAGGGGTGTACCTGGGAGTGTCAGGGGTGGCAACTGGGGAGTGTCTGGGTGTAACTGGGGTGTCAGAGGTGTGCTGGGAGTGTTGGGCTGTGCCTGGAGTGTCGGAGGTGTACCAGGAGGTCGAGGTGTAAGTGGGAGTGTCAGGCGTACCTGGAATTGTCAGAGGTGTACCTGGGGTGTCAGGGGTGTGGCTGGGAGTGTCGGAGGTGTAGCTGGGAGTGTCAGATGTGTGCCTGGGGTGTCAGATGTTTACCTGGGAGTGTGGGGAGGTGTGCCTGGGGTGTGAGGTGTACCTGGGGTGTCTGAGGTTGGACCTGGGGAATTGTCAGAGATGTACCTGGAGTTATCAGGGAGTGTTCCTGACAGGAGTGTCAGGGGTGTGCTAAGGAGTGTCAGGGTGTAACTGGGAGTGTCGGAGGTGTAACTGGGGTGTCAGATGTGTACCTGGAGTGTCAGATGTTTACCTGGGAGTGTCAAAGCTGTGCCAGGACGTCAGAGTACTTAAGTGTCAGAGTGTAACTGGGAGGTCGGAGGTGTGAAAGTGGAGTGTCAGGGGCGTACCTAGTGTCAGAGGTGTTACTGGGGTGTCAGAGATGTACCTGGGGTGTCAGAGTGCCTGGGGGTGTCAGAGGGTGCCAAGTTAGTGTCAGGAGGTTTATCTGGGGTGGCAGAGGTGTACCTGGGGTGTCAGAGATGTTGCTGGGAGTGTCAGGTGTGCTGGGAATTGTCAAAGCTGTGCCAGGAGTGTCTGAGTGTGCCTGGGAGTGTCTGGTGTGCCTGAGTGTGTGTGGGTACCTGGGAATGTCAAAGTGTGCTCCTGGGTATCGGACGTGTACCTGGGTGTCTGGGTGTACCTGGGAGTGTCAGAGGTGTGCCTGGTATGTCAGGGTGTACCTGTGGGTTTGTCAGGGGGTTGTGCCTGGGAATGTCAGGGGTGTGCCTGGGGTGTCTGAGGTGTGGCTGGGGTGCAGAGTACCTGGGAGTGTCAGGGTGTACTGGGTGTCTGGGGTGTGCACCAGTGTGTCTGGGTGTGCCTGGGTGACAGAGGTGTGCCTGGGGTGTGAGGTGTGCCTGGGGTGTCTTGGGGGTGTGCCTGGTGTTGGGGTGTGCCTGGGAGTTTGAGAGGTGTGCCTAGGAGTGTCAGGGGTGTACCTGGCAGTGTCAGGGTGGCACCAGGAGTATCAGAGTGTGCCTGGGGTGTCAGGGGGTGTGCCTGCGGGGAGTGTCAGGGTGTATGACTGGGGTGTGAGGTGCAATTGGGGTGTCAGATGTGTGCCTGGGAGTGTCAGATGTGTACCTGGCAGTGTCAAAAAGCTGCAGGAGAGTCAGAGGTGCCTGGAAGTGTCAGGGTGTAACTGGGAGGGTCGGAGGTGTAAGTGGGCGTGTCTAGGGCGTACCTGGGTGTCAGATGTGCCTGGGAGTGTCAGAGGTGTGCACAGGTGTGTCAGAGGAGTACCTGGGAGTGTCAGAGGTACAGAGTATCAGAGGTGTGCCTGGTGGTGTCGGGGTGTGCCTGGGGGCAATCAGGGGTGTGGCTGGGGTGTCAGGCTGAGACCAGGGGTGTGGGGGTGTAGGTGTCAGCGGTGTGGGGGAGTGTCAAGGTGTGCTGGGTGTGGGCTGTGCATGGGGAGTGTCGGAGGTGTGCCTGGGGAGTGTCAAGCTGTACCCAGGGAGTGTCAGAGGTGTATGGGAGTGTCATGGTGCCTGGGGAGTGTCAGAGGTGTGCATAGTGTGGGCTGTGCATGGGAGTGTCAGGTGAACTCTTGAGGTGTCAGAGGTGTGCCTGGGATTATCAGAGGTGTACCAAGTGTCAGAGGTGGCACCTGGCAGTGTCCCAGGGTGTGCCTGGGGTGTCAGGGGTGGCAGGATGTCAGGTGTGCCTGTGGGGTGTCTGTGGGGTGTGTGCCTGGGATTGGCAGAGGTGCCTGCTGGGGTGTCAGGAGATGTGCCTGGGGTGTCTGGGGTGTGCCTGGGGTGTCTGGGGTGCCTGGGGTGACAGGGGTGTGCCTGGGGTGTGAGGTGTGTGCCTGGGGTGTCTGGGGTGTACATGCCTGGGGTGTTGGAAGTGTGCCTGGGAGTGTGAGGTGTGCCTGGGGTGTCTGAGGTGTACCCGGGCAGTGCTCTGCAAGAGATGTGCCTGGGAGTATCAGAGGTGTACCTGGGGTGTCAGGGGTGTACCTGGGAGTGTCAGGTGTGTAACTGGGAGTGGAGGTGTAGCTGGGAGTGTGTGTCAGATGTGTACCTGGGAATTGTCATGCCTGGGGAGTGTCAAGCTGTGCAGGAGAGTCAGAGGAGTACCTGGGAGTGTCAGGGGGTGTAACTGGGAGTCGGAGAGTGTAAAGTGGGCGTGTCAGAGGCGTACCTGGGAGTGTCACAGATGTACCTGGGAGTGTCAGAGGCTGCCTGGGGCTGTCAGAGGTACCTGGGGTGTTCAAGCAGTGGCATACCTTAGAATTGTCAGAGTGTGCAAGTGTCAGAAGGAGTGCCTGAGGTGTCAGAGAATTGCAGGAGTATCAGAATTAGCCTGGTAGTGTCCAGGGGGCATGCCTGGGGTGTCAGAGGAGGTACCTGGGAGTGTCAGAGGAGTGCCTGGGAGTGTCAGAGTACTAGGGGAGCACTGTCAGCGGTGTACCTGGGAGTGTCAGAGAGGTGTACACCAGGAGTGTGGAAGTGTACCCAAGTGTCGGAGAGTGTACCTATGAGTGTCAGATGTGTGCAAGTGTTAAGTGTACCAGTGTTAAAGGTGTACCTGAGAGTGTCAGAGGTGTGCCTGGGAGTGTCTGAGGTGTGCCTGGGGTGTATGAGTGTGCTTATAGGTGTCAGAGGTACAGGGCGTCAAGGTGCCTCAGAGTGTCAGGTGTACCTGATGGTGTCTGTGTGTACCTGAGGTGTCAGGGTGTACCTGGGTGTCATTGGTGTGCACTTGCAAGTGTCAAGGTGAACCTGGAGGTGTCAGAGGTGTGCCTGGGAATTATCAGAGAGGTGTACCTGGGGAGTGTGTCAGAGTGTACTGGGGAGTATTGGGCTGTGCCTGGGAGTGTCGGAGAATGAAGACACAGAATTGTCAAGCTGTACCTGGGAGTGTGTGGGGGTACCCAAGTGTCGGCAGTGTACCAAGAGTGTCAGAGGTGTACTGGGGAATGTGGGCAGCCTAGGTGTCGGAGGTGTACCAAGTGTCAGAGTGTGCCTAGAATTATCAGAGGTGTACCCAGGTGGTGGTGTGCAAGTGTGTAAGGTGAACCTGGAGGTGTCAAGTGTGCCTGGGGTATCAGAGGTGTACCTGGGAGTGTCAGGGGTGTACCTGGGAGTGTCAGGGAGTGTAACTGGAGTATCGGAGGTGTAACTGGGGAGTGTCAGAGGTGTGGAGAGGGACTTGGGAGTGTCAGTGGTGTACCTGGGAGTGTCAGAGAGTGTACCTGGGGTGTCAGAGGTGTACCTGGGAGTGTCAGGAGGAGTGCCTGGGAGTGTCATAGGTGTACCTGGGGTGTCAGAGGTGTACACTGGGGTGTCAGATGTGCCTGGGAGTGTCTGAGGTGTGGCTGGGAGTGTCTGAGGTACCTGGGAGTGTCTGATGTGTGCCTGGGAGTGTCATGGTGTGCCTGGGGTGTCAGAGGTGTGCCTGGGAGTGTCAGTGGTGTGCCTGGGGTGTCAGAGGAATGCCTGGGAGGGTCTGTAAATGTGCCTGGGGTGACAGAGGTGTGCCTGGGTGTGGGAGGTGTACCTGGGTGTCTGAGGTGTGCCTGGGAGTGTTGGGGTGTGCCGAGTGTTGAGGTGTGCCTGGGGTGTCTGGGGTGTGCACCAGGGGTGTCTGGGGTGTTTGCCTGGGGAGTGTCAGAGGTGTGCCTGGGATGTGTCAGGGGTGTGCCTGGGGAGTGTCAGGTGTTTACCTGGAGTGTCTGGCTGTACCGGAGGAGTCAGAGGTACCTGGGGAGTGTCAGGGGTGTACCTGGGGTGGGGTCTGAGGTGTACCTGGGAGTATCAGGCGTACGTAAGTGTCAGGGTGTCCTGGGGTGTCAGGGGCGTAACTGGTAGGGTCGGAGGTGAAAGTGGGAGTATCAGAGGCGTACCTGGGGTGTCAGAGGTGTGCCTGGGTGTCAGAGATGTGCCTGGAGTGTCAGGTGCAAGTGTCAGAGGTGCCTGGGAGTGTCAGCGGTGTGCCTGGGAGTGTCAGAGGTGTGCTGAGAGTTCAGGTGTGCCTGGGGGTGTCGGGGGTGTACCTGAGGGTGTCGGATGTGTGCCTGAGGGTGTGTTGGGGTGTACTGGGTGGTGTTAGGTGTGCCTGGGGTGTCAGAGGTGTGCCTGGGGGTGTCTGGGGTGTACCTGGGTGTGTGGGGTGTGCCTGGAGTGTCAGAGGGTGCCTGGGAGCGTCAAGGGAGTGCCTGGGGAGTGTCAGATGTGTGCCTGATGGTGTCAGTGGTGTGCCTGAGAGTGTCAGAGGTGTGCCTGGGGAGTGTCATTGGTGTGCCTGGGAGGTCAAGGTAAACCTGGAGGTGTCAGAGGTGTGCCTGGGAGTATCAGAGGTGTGCCTGGGAGTGTCAGGGTTGTGCCTGGGAGTGTCAGGGGTGTAACTGGGAGTGTCGGAGGTGTAACTCAGGTGTCAGGTGTGTGCCTGGGGTGTCAGATGTGTGCCTGGGGTGTCAAGCTGTGCCTGGGAGTGTCAGTGGAGTGCCTGGGAGTGTCAGCGGTGTGCTTGGGGTGTCAGGGGTGTGCTGGGAGTGTGGGTGTGCCGGGTGTCAGGTGTGCCTGAGGTGTGAGAGGTGTGCCTGGGGTGTCTGGGGTGTGCCTGGGTGTTGGGGGTGTGCCTGGGGTGTGAGAGGTGTGCCGGGAGTGTCTGAGGGGTGTGCCTGGGGTGTCAGAGATGTGCCTGGGGTATCAGAGTTGCCAGTGTCAGGGTGTTCCTGGGATTGTCAGGGGTGTGCCTGGGAGTGTCAGGGGTGTAACTGGGAGTGTCAGGTGTGACTGGGAGTGTCAGATGTGTACCTGGGGTGTCAGATGTGTGCCTAGTGTCAAAGGCTGTGCCTGGGAGAGTCAGAGGAGTGCCTGGGAGTGTCAGGCGTGTGACAGGGATGGTCGGAGGTGTGGGTGGGGAGTGTCAGGCGTGCCTGGGAGTGTCAGGGGTGTACCTGGGCGTTTCGAGAATGTGACCTGGGGTATCAGAGGAGTACCTGGGAGTGTCAGAGGTACCTGGGAGTGTCAGCGGTGTGCCTGGGAGTGTCAGAGGTGTACCAGTATCGGAGGTGTACGCGAGTGTCGAATTTGTGCAGTGTCGGATGTGTGCCTGGGGTGGTGGGGTGTACCAGTGAGTGTTGGTGTGCCTGGGGGTGTCAGAGGTGTGGGGTGTCTGGGGTGTGCCTGGGGTGTGTGGGGGTGTGCCTAGAGTGTCAGGAGTGCCTGGGGCGTCAAGGATTGCCTGGGAGTGTCAGAGGTGTGCCTGATGGTGTCAGTGGTGTGCCTGGAGTGTCAGAGGTGTGCCTGGGGTGTCATTGTGTGCCTGGGAGTGTCAAGGTCAGCCTGGAGGTGTCAGAGGTGTTCCTGGAGTATCAGAGGTGTGCCTGGTCGTGTCAGGGGTGTGCCTGGGGTGTCAGGGGTGTAACTGGGAGTGTCAGGTGTGACTGGGAGTGTCAGATGTGTGCCTGGGAGTGTCAGATGTGTGTGCCTGGGAGTGTCAAGCTGTGCAGGGTGTCAGAGGAGTACCTGGGGTGACAGCAGTGTGTGCTTGGGGAGTGTCAAGGTGTACTGGGGTGTGGGCTGTACCTGGGAGTGTCAGGTGTGCCTGGGGTGTCAAAGCTGTGCACGGGTGTCAGGGGTGCTTGGTAGTGTCAGCGGTGTGCCTGGGAGTGTCAGGGGTGTGCTGGGGAGTGTTGGGCTGTACCTGGGGTGTCAAGGGTGAACCTGGAGGTGTCAGGGTGTGCCTGGAGTATCAGAGGTGTGCCTGGGGATTATCAGAGTGTACCAGGGTGTCATTGGACTGCCTGGGTGTCTGAGGTGTGCCTGGGGTGTCAGAGGTGTGCCTGAGTTGGCAGGTGTGCCTGGGTGTCAGGATGTTGCTGGGAGTGTCTGGGGTGTGCATGGGTGTCTGGGGGTGTGCCTGGGGTGTCTGGGGTGTGCCTGGAGTGTCAGTGGTGCCTGGGAATGTCAAAGTGTGCCTGGGGTATCGGACGTGTGCCTGGGGAGTGTCACGGTGTGCCTGGGAGTGTCAGAGGTGTGCCTGGGGAGTGTCAGGCTGTGCCTAGTGTCTGGGGTGTGCCTGGGAGTGTCTGGGGTGTGCCTGGGGTGACAGAGGTGTGCCTAGTGTCAGGGGTGTGCCTGGGGAATGTCAGGGGTGTGCCTGGGGTGTCTGGGGTGTGCCTGGGTGTGGAGGGTACCTGTGTCAGGCTGTGCCTGGGGTGTGGGGTGTGCCTGGGTGTCTGGGGTGTGCCTGGGGTGACAGAGGTGTGCCTGGGGTGTGAGGTGTGCCTGGGGTGTCTGGTGTGCCTGGGGTGTTGGGGGGTGTGCCTGGGGTGTGGGGGGTGTGCCTGGGGTGTCTGGGGTGTGCCTGGCAGTGTCAGAGATGTGCCTGGGGAGTATCAGGGGTGTGCCTGGGAGTGTCAGGGGTGTGCACCTGGTGTCAGGGTGTGGCTATGGGAGTGTCGGAGGTGTAGCTTGGGAGTGTCGGAGGTGTACTGGGAGTGTGGGCTGTACCTGAGTGTCGGAGGTGTGCCAGTGTCAAGCTGTGCCAGTGTCAGGGTGCCTGAGTGTCAGCGGTGTGCCTGGGGTGTCAGAGGTGTGCTGGGGTGTTGACTTGCAAGTGTCGGAGGTGTGCCTGGGGAGTGTGGTGTGCCTTGGAGTGTCAGAGGGGTGTGCCTGGGAGTGTCATTGGTGTGCCTGGGGTGTAAAGTTGAACATGGAGGTGTCAGAGGTGTGCCTGGGGTATCAGGGTGTGCCTGGGGTGTCAGGGGTGTACCTGGGAGTGTCAGGGGTGTAACTGGGAGTGTCGGAGGTGTGGCTGGGGGTGTCTGAGGTGTACCTGGTTGTGACAGAGGTGCTGGGGTGTGGTGTCTGAGTGTCTGGTGTGCAGGTGTGGGGTGTCTGGGGTGTGAGGTGTGCCTGGGTGTCTGAGGTGTCCTGGCGTGTCAGGTGTGCCTGGGGTTCAGGGTGTGCCTGGGGTATCAGGGTGTGCTGGGGTGTCAGGTGTGTGTGGAGTGTCGGAGGTGTAACTGGGAATGTCAGATGTGTGCCTGGGGAGTGTCAGATGTGTGCCTGGGAGTGTCAAAGCTGTACCAGGGAGGTCAGAGGTACCTGGGGTGTCAGGGTGTAACTGGGAGGTCGGAGGTGTAGTGGGCGTGTCAGAGGCGTGCCTGGGGTGTCAGAGGTGCAAGTGTCAGCGGTGTGCCAGTGTCAGAGGTGACCTGGGGTGTCAGAGGTGCCTGGGGTGTCAGAGGTGCCTGGGAGTATCAGGGTGTGCCTGGTAGTGTCAGGGGGTATGCCTGGGAGTGTCAGAGGAGTACCTGGGGTGTCAGAGGGAGTACCTGGGGAGTGTCAGAGGTGCCTGGGGTGTCAGCGGTGTGCCTGGGAGTGTCAGAGGTGTGCCTGGGAGTATTGAGTGTGCCTGGGGTGTCAGGTGTGCCTGTGAGTGTCGGATGTGTGTGCAGGTGTTAGAGGTGTGCAGGGAGTGTTAAAGGGTGTGCCTGAGGTGTCAGAGTTGTGCACCTGGGAGTGTCTGGGGTGTGCCTGGGTGTGGGGTG
Organism: Homarus americanus; assembly: GCF_018991925.1. Taxonomy (NCBI): domain Eukaryota; kingdom Metazoa; phylum Arthropoda; class Malacostraca; order Decapoda; family Nephropidae; genus Homarus; species Homarus americanus. Next base: position 27,481 of record NW_024750021.1, on the reverse strand, counting down.
TGCCGAGTGTCAGAGGGTACCTGGGAGCGTCAAGGGTACCTGGGGTGTCAGAGGTGTACCTGATAGTGTCAGTGGTGTACCTGAGAGTGTCAGAGGTGTCCTGGAGTGTCATTGGTGTACCTGGGAGTGTCAAGGTGAACCTGGAGGTGTCAGAGGTGTGCCTGGGAATATCAGAGGTGTACCTGGGAGTGTCAGGGTGCATGAGTGTCAGGGGTGTAACTGGGAGTGTCGGAGGTGTAACTGGGAGTGTCGGAGGTGTGCTGGGAGTGTGGGGCTGTACCTGGGTGTCGGAGGTGTGCCTGGGGTGTCAAGCTGTACCAGTGTCAGGGGGTACCTGGGGTGTCAGCGGTGTGCCTGGGAGTGTCAGAGGTGTGTGGGAGTGTGGGGCTGTACCTGGGGAGTGTCAGGAGGTGTGCCAGTGTCAGAGGTGTACCTGGGAGTGTCAGAGGTGTGTACCTGGGAGTGTCATTGGTGTGCCTGGGAGTGTCAAGTTGAACGTGGAGGTGTCAGAGGTGTGCCTGGGAGTATCAGAGGTGTGCCTGGAGTGTCAGGGGTGTACCTGGGAGTGTCAGGGGTGTAACTGGGAGTGTCAGGAGGTGTAACTGGGGTGTCAGAGGTGTGCCAGTGTCATTGGTGTACCTGGAGTGTAAAGGTGAACCTGGAGGTGTCAGAGGTGTGGCACTGAATTGTGAGGTGTGCCTGGGGTGTCAGGGTTGTAACTGGGAATGTCGGAGTGTGCCTGGGAGCATCACAGGTGTGCCTGGGAGCATCAGGGGTGTGCCTGGGGCATCACAGGTGTGCCTGGGAGTGTCAGGGTGTAACTGGGAGTGTCAGGGTTGTAACTGGGGAGTGTCGGAGGTGTAACTGGGACTGTCAGAGGTATTCCTGGGAGTATAGAGGTATGCTTGGGTGTCAGTGGTGTGCCTGGGAGTGTCAGAGATGTGCCTGGGGAGTGTCAGAGGTGTGCCTGGGTGTGTCGGAGGTTTCTGTGAGTGTCATAGGTGTGCCTAGGAGTGTCAGAGGGTGCCTGGGGTGTCAGATGTGCCGGGGTGTCTGAGGTTGGCGCTGGGGTGTCAGAGGTGCCTGGGAGTGTCAGATGTGTGCCTGGAAGTGTCAAGGCTGGCCAGGGGGGTCTCAGAGTACCTGGGGTGTCGGCGGTGTGCCGAGTGTCTGAGGTGTGCCTGGGAGGTCTGAAATGTGCCTGGAGTGTCAGAGGTGTGCCTGGGGTTGTCCAGAGGGTTTGCCGGGGGTGGAGGTGTGCCTGGGGGTATCAGCGGTGTGCCTGGGGATGTCTGGGGTGTGCCTGGAGGTCTGAAATGTGCCTGGGAGTGTCAGGGTGTGCCTGGGGTGTCAGGTACCTGGGAGTGTCAGCGGTGTGCCTGGGGTGTCTGAGGTGTGCCTGGAGGGTCTGAAATGTGCCTGGGGAGTGTCAGAGGTGTGCCTGGTGTGAGAGGTGTGCCTGTGTCTGGGGTGTGCCAGTGTTAGGGTGTGCCTGGGGTGTGGGAGGTGTGCCTGGGGTGACTGGGGTGTGCCTGGGGTGTCGGGAGATGTGCCTGGGGTATCAGAGGTGTGCCAGGGGTGTCATTGGACTACCTGGGGGGTGTCTGAGGTGTGCCTGGGAGTGTCTGATGTGTACCTGGGGGTGTCTGAGGTGTGCCTGGGAGGTCAGAGGAGTGCCTGGGAAAGTCAGAGGTGTGTCTGGGAGTGTCTGAAATGTGCCTGGGGTGTCAGAGGTGTGCCTGGGGAGTGTCAGAGGTGTGCCTGGGGAGTGGTAAGAGTGTGCCTGGGGAGTGTCAGAGATGTGCAAGGTGTATGAGGGGTGTGCCTGGGTGTCTGGGCTGTGCCTGGGGTGTCAGTGGAGTGCCTGGGGTGTCAGAGCAGGGACTGTAACAGAGTGCCTGGGGTGACAGGGGTGTGCCTGGGGTGTGGGAGGTGTGCCGGTGTCTGGGGTGTGCCTGGGGTGTTGGGGTGTGCCTGGGGTGTGGGAGGTGTGCCTGGGTGTCTGAGGGGTGTGCCTGGGGTGTCAGAGATGTGCCCTGGAGTATCAGAGGTGTAACTGGGAGTGTCAGGGGTGTACCTGGAGTGTCAGGGGTGTAACTGGGAGGGTTGGAGGTGTAAGTGGGAGTGTCAGAGCGTACCTGGGGTGTCAGGGGTGTGCCTGGGAGTTTCAGAGATGTGCCTGGGAGTGTCAGAGGTGCCTGGGGTGTCAGAGGTACCTGGGGTGTCAGCGGTGTGCCTGGGAGTGTCAGAGGTGTACCTGGGGTATCGGGAGGTGTACCTGGGGTGTCAGGTTGTGCCTGGGGTGTCGGATGTGTACCTGGGAGTGTTGGGGTGTATCAGGAGTGTTAAGGTGTGCCTGGGGTGTCAGAGGTGTGCCTGGGAGTGTCTGAGGTGTGCCTGGGGAGTGTGTGGTGTGCCTGAGTGTCAGAGGGTACCTGGGAGCGTCAAGGAGGTACCTGGGAGTGTCAGGTGTGCCTGATAGTGTCAGTGGTGTGCCTGAGAGTGTCAGAGGTGTGCCTGGGGTGTCATTGGTGTGCCTGGGGGTGTAGGTGAACCTGGAGGTGTCAGAGGTGTGCCTGGGGTTTCAGAGGTGTGCCTGGTAGTGTCAGGGGTGTGCCTGGGGTGTCAGGGTGTGGACTGGTGTCAGGTGTAACTGGGAGTGTCAGATGTGTACCTGGGGTGTCAGATGTGTGCCTGGGGAGTGTCAAGCTGTGCCAGGATTGTCAGAGGTACCTGGGAGTGTCAGCGGTGTGGCTGGAGTGTCAAGGTGTGGGAGTATTGGGCTGTACCTGGGAGTGTCGGAGGTGTGCCTGGGAGTGTCAAGCTGTGCAGGAGTGTCAGGGGTACCAGTGTCAGCGGTGTGCCTGGGATGTCAGAGGTGTACTGAGGTATTGGGCTGGCCTGGGAGTGTCAAGGTGAACCTGGAGGTGTCAGGAGTTGACCTGGGATTATCAGAGGTGGCAGATTATCAGAGGTGCAGGGGTGTCATTGGACTGCCTGGAGTGTCTGAGTGTGCCTGGGGTGTCAGAGGTGTGCCTGGGGTGTGGGGTGTGCCTGGGAGTGTCAGATATGTTGCTGGGAGTGTCTGGGGTGTGCCTGGGGAGTGTCTGAGGTGTGACTGGGGGTGTCTGGGGTGTGCCTGGGGTGTCAGTGGTGCCTGGGAATGTCAAGTGTGCCTGGGGTGTCGGACGTGTGGGGTGTCTCAGGTATGCCTAGAGTGTCAGAGGTGTGCCTGGCAATGTCAGGTGTGCCTGGGAGTGTCAGGTGTGTGCAGGGAATGTCAGGGTGTGCAGGGTGTCTGGGGTGTGCCTGGGGTGGCGGTGCCTGGGAGTGTCAGGATGTGCCTGGGGTGTCTGGGGGTGCCTGCGGGTGTCTGGGGGTGTGCCTGGGGTGACAGAGGTGTGCCTGGGGTGTGAGGGTGTGCCTGGGGTGTCTGGGGTGTGCCTGGGGTGTGGGGTGTGCCTGGGGTGTGGGGAGGTGCACCTGGGGTGTCTGAGGTGTGCCTGGGGTGTGAGATGTGCCTGGGAGTATCAGAGGTGTGACTGGGGGTGTCGGAGGTGTAACTGGGGTGTCAGATGTGTGCACAGGGGTGTCAGATGTGTGCCTGGGGTGTCAAGCTGTGCGGGAGGTCAGAGGAGTACCTGGGAGTGTCAGGGGTGTAACTGGGAGGGTCGGAGGTGTGAAGTGGGCGTGTCAGAGGCGTGCCTGGGAGTGTCAGAGATGTGCCTGGGGTGTCAGAGGGTACCTGGGAGTGTCAGAGGTACCTGCCAAGTGTCAGCGGACCTAGTGTCAGAGTGTGCCTGGGGTGTCAGAGGAGTGCCTGGGAGTGTCAGAGGGTTCCAGGAGTATCAGAGGTGTACCTGGTAGTGTCAGGGGTGTACCTGGGGTGTCAGAGGGTACCTGGGGTGTCAGAGGTGCCTGGGGTGTCAGAGGTGCCTGGGAGTGTCAGCGGTGTGCCTGGGTGTCAGGAGGTGTGCCTGGGGAGTATTGGAGGTGTGCACAGGTGTCGGAGGTGTGAGGGGTGTCGGATGTGTGCCTGGGAGTGTTGGGGTGTGCCAGGGGGTGTTAAGGTGTGCCTTGGAGTGTCAGAGGGTGTGCCTGGGGTGTCTGGGGTGTGCCTGGGTGTGGGGTGTGCCTGGAGGTGTCAGGAGGGTACCTGGGGAGCGTCAAGGAGTACCTGGTAGTGTCAGAGGTGTACCTGATGTGTGTCAATGGTGAACCTGAGGGTGTCAGAGGTGTGCCTGGGTGTCATTGGTGTGCCTGGGGTGTCAAGGGGTGAACCTGGAGGTGTCAGGGTGTGCTTGGGGTGTCAGAGGTGTGCCTGGGGGTTGTCAGGGGTGTGCCTGGGGGTGTCCAGGGGTGTAACTGGGGGGTGTCGGAGGTGTTGTGTGGGTTGTCAGAGTGTGCTGGGAGTGTGGGCTGTGCCTGGGGGTGTCGGAGGTGTGTGGGAGTGTCAAGGCTGTAACTGGGGGTGTCAGGGGTGCCTGGGGAGTGTCAGCGGTGTGCTTGGGTGTCAGGGTGTGTGGGGTGTTGGGCTGTGCTGGGGTGTCAGGTGTGGGTGTCAGAGGTGTGCCTGGGTGTCAGAGTGTGCCTGGGGTGTCATTGGTGTGCTTGGGGTGTCAAGGTGAGACCTGGGTGTCAGGGGTGTGCCTGGGATGTCAGGGTGTGCCTGGGGTGTCAGGTGTGTGGGTGTGGGGTGTGGCTGGGGTGTGGGGTGTAACTGGGGTGTGGGGTGTGTGCCTGGGGTGTCATTGGTGTGCCTGGGTTGTCGGTTGTGTGCCTGGGAGTGTTAGAGGTGTGCCAGGGAGTGTTGGGTGCATGTGGTGTCAAGGTGTGCCTGGGGGTGTGTGGGGTGTGCAGGGTGTATGATGTGTGAGTGTCAGAGGGGCGTCAAGGGGGTGCTAGTGTCAGAGGTGTGCAGTGGTGTGTGGTGTGCATAAGGTATCAGGTGTGCTTGGGAGGTGTGGTGTGCCTGGGTGTCAAGGTGAACGGTTGTCTGGGGTGTGGGTGTCAGAGGTGTGCCTGGGGTGTCAGGGTGTGCCTGGTGTCTGGGTCATGTGTCGGATGTGTGGGTGTTGGGGTGTGCAGGGGGTGTTGAGGGTGTGCCTGGGGTGTCAGGGAGTGTGCCTGTGGGTGATGAGGTGTACATGGGGTGTGTTGGTGTGCCTTGAGTGTCAGGGGTGCCTGGGGGCGTCAAGGGAGTGCTTGGGGTGTCAGAGGTGTGCCTGATGGTGTCAGTGGTGTGCCTGAGAGTGTCAGAGGTGTGCCTGGGGTGTCATTGGTGTGCATTGGGTGTCAAGGTGAACCTGGGGTGTCAGAGGTGTGCCTGGGGTATATAAGGTGTGCTTTTAGATTATCAAGGTGTGCCTGGGATTATCAAGGTGTGCCTGGTAGTGTGGGGGTGTGTATCTGGGTTGTTGGAGGTGTGTCTGGGGTGTCAGATGTGTGCTGGGGTGTCAGATGTGTGCCTGGGGTGTCCAGGGCGCCTTGGGGAGTGTCAGAGTGCATAGGTGTCAGCGGTGTGCCCAGGAGTGTCAAGGTGTACTGGGGAGTGTGGGCTGTACCTGGGAGTGTCAGGTGTACCTGGGAGTGTCAAAGCTGTGCCAGGAGTGTCAGGGGAGTAACTGGGGGTGTCCAGCGGTACCTGGGGAGTGTCAAGTGTGCACAGAATGTGGGCTGTACCTGGGGAGTGTCAAGGTGGGCACCTGGAGGTGTCAGAGGTGCATGCCTGGGAGTATCAGAGGTGTGCCTGGGAGATTATCAGGAGGTGTGCCAGGGAGTGTCATTGGACTACCTGGGAGTGTCTGAAGGTGTGCCTGGGAGTGTCAGAAATTGTGCCTGGGGTGGCGGTGCCTGGGGTGTCAGAGATGTTGCTGGGGTGTGCAGGAGGTGTGCACAGACCGTCTGGGGTGTGCCTGGGTGTCTGAGGTGTGCCACCAGGAGTGTGGGGTGGGTGCCTGGGGGTGTCAAGGGGTGTGCCTGGGGTCGGGACGTGTGCCTGGGGAGTGTGCAGGTGTGCCTGGGGAGTGTCCAGAGGTGTGCCTGGCAATGTCAGGGGTGTGCCTGGGAGTGTCCAAGGGGTGTGCCTGGGGAATGTCAGGGGGGTGTGCCTGGATGTCTGGGGTGTGCCTGGGGTGGCAGAGGTGCCTGGGGAGTGTCCAGAGATGTGCCTGGGGTGTCTGAGGTGTGCCTGGGGTGTCTGGGGTGTGCCTGGGGTGACAGGGGTGCTGGGAGTGTGGGGGGTGTGCCTGGGGTGTGTCTGGGGTGTGCCTGGGGTGTTAGAGGTGTGCCTGGGGTGTGGGAGGTGTGCCTGGGGTGTCTGGGGTGTGTGCCTGTGGGGTGTGCCTGGGGTATCAGGGGTGTGCCTGGGGTGTCAGGGGTGTGGCTGGGGTGTGGGGTGTGACTGGGGTGTGGGGTGTGACTGGGAGTGTCAGTTGTGCCTGGGTGTCTGGTGTGTGTGGGGGTGTGGGTGTGGGAGTGTGGGGGCTGGGGGTGTGAGGGGTGTTGGGAGTGGTGGTGGTGGCGTGGGGTGTCAGGGGCGTGACCTGGGAGTGTCTGGGTGTGCCTGGGGTTTCAGGGGTACCTGGGTGTGTCAGTGGAGTATCAGGAGTATCAGAGGTGTGCCTGGTAGTGTCAGGGGTGCCTGCAAGTGTCAGGGTGTAACTGGGAGTGTCGAGGAGGTGTAACTAGGTGTCAGATGTGTGCCTGGAGTGTCAGATGTGTGCACAGAGTGTCAAGGCTGTAGCTGGGAGTGTCAGAGTAGTACCAGGAGTGTCGCGGTGTGCTTAGGAGTGTCAAAGGTGTGCTGGGGAGTGTGGGCTGGCACTGGGGAGTGTTGGAGGTGTGCCTGGGGTGTCATGGGGGTGTCAGAGGTGTACCTGGGGTGTCGGGGAGTGCCTGCTGGGAGTGTCAGAGGTGTATGGGTATTGGAGCTGTACCTGGGGGTGTCAAGGTGAACCTGGAGGTGTCAGAGGTGTGCCTGGGGAGTATCAGGGTGTACCTGGGAGTGTCAGGGGGTGTACCTGGGAGTGTCATTGGGAGTACCTGAAGTGTCTGAGGTGGCCTGGAGTGTCATTGGTGTACCTGGGAGTGTCCAAAGGTGAACCTGGAGGTGTCAGGAGTGTGCCTGGGGTATCAGAGGTGTACCTGGGGAGTATCAGGGTGTACCAGGTGTCATTCGACTACCTGGGGAGTGTCTGAGGTGCAAGTGTCAGAGGTGTACCTGGGGTGTGGGGGTGTACCTGGGAGTGTCAGAGATGTTGCTGTGAGTGTCTGGTGTGCCTGGGGTGTCTGAGGTGTGCCTGGGGAGTGTCTGGTGTGCCTGGGGTGTCAGTGGAGTGCCAGGAATGTCAAGTGTACCTGGGGTATCGAACGTGTACCTGGGAGTGTCAGGGGTGTACCTGGGAGGAGTGTCAGGGTGTACCTTGCAATGTCAGGGGTGTGCCTGGGGTGTCAAGGGTGTGCCTGGGAATGTCAGGGGTGTGCCTGGGGTGTCAGAGGCACCAGGGAGTGTCTGGGACTACTGCCGAGTGTCAGAGATGTACCTGGGAACTGTCTGAGGGGTGTGCCTGGGGAGTGTCTGAGGTGTGCCTGGGGTGTCTGGGGTGTGCCTGGGAGTGTCAGAGGTGTGCCAGGGGTGTCAGTGGAGTGCCTGGGGTGTCAGGCCGCCAGGGTTGTAACAGAGTACCTGGGGGTGTCAGGGTGTGCCTGGGGTGTGAGGGTGTGCTGGGTGTATGGGGTGTGCCTGGGGAGTGTGGGGTGTGCCTGGGGAGTGTGGGGAGGTGTGCCCGGGTGTCTGGGGGTGTGCCTGGGGGTGTCAGAGATGTGCCTGGGATTTCAGAGGTGTACCGATGTCAGCAGGTGTGCCTGGGGAGTGTCTGGGGTGTACTGGAGTGTCAGGAGGTGTGCTGGGGTGTCAGATGTGTGCCTGGGAGTGTCAGATGTGTGTGCCTGGGATTGTCAAAGCTGTGCCAGGAGAGTCAGTGCCTGGGAGTGTCAGGGGTGTAACTGGGGAGGTTAGGTGTGAGGTGGGGAGTGTCAGAGGCGTGCCTGGGGTGTCAGGGTGTGTGCCTGGGGTGTCAGATGTGCCTGGGGTGTCAGAGGGAGTGCCTGGGGCGTCAAAGGGTACCTGGGGTGTCAGAGGTGTGCCTGATAGTGTCAGAGGTGTGCCTGGGGGTGTCAGAGGTGTGCCTGGGAGTGTCTGGGGGTGTGCCTGGGGGGTGTCTGAGGTGTACCTGGAGGTGTCAGGAGGTGTGCCTGGGGAGTGTCAGGGTGTCTGGGAGTGTCAGGGGTGTACTGGGGAGTGTCAGGAGGTGTAGCTGGGGTGTCAGAGTGTGTGCCTGGGGTGTCAGAGGTGTGCCTGGGAGTGTCAGAGCTTACCTGGGGTGTCAGAGGGTGCCTGGGGAGTGTCAGAGGTGTGCCTGGGGTGTCAAGGTGTGCTGGGGAGTGGGCTGTGCCTGGGTGTCGGAGGTGTGCCTGGGGGTGTCAGGGGTGTAACTGGGGTGTCAGATGTGTACCTGGGGTGTCAGAGGTGTACCTGGGGAGTGTCAAGGTGTGCCCAGGGGTGTCAGAGGGTGTGCAAGTGTCAGAGGGATGTGCTCTGGGGTGTGTCACAGGAGTGTACAGGGGTGTCAGAGGTGTGCCTGGGGGTGTCAGAGGTGTGCCTGGGGTGTCAGTGGAGTGCCTGGGGATGTCAGAGGTGTGCCTGGGGGTATCGGAGGTGTACCTGGGGGTGTCAGAGGTGTGCCTGGGGTGTCAGGGGTGTGGCTTGGAGTGTCAGAGGTGTAACTGGGGTGTCAGGTGTGTACCTGGGAGTGTCAGAGGTGTGCCTGGGGAGTGTCAGAGGTGTGCCTGGGTGTCAGGGGTACCTGGGAGTGTCAAGGTGTGCTGGGGTGTTGGAGGTGCCTGGGGAGTGTCAGGAGGTGTGCCTGGGGAGTGTCAGAGCTGTGCCTAGGAGTGTCAGGGAGTACCTGGGAGTGTCAGCTTGTGTACCTGGGAGTGTCAGAGGTGTACTGGGGAGTATTGGAGCTGTGCATGGGAGTGTCAGGTGTGCCTGGGAGTGTCAGAGGTGTACCTGGGGAGTGTCAGAGGTGTGCCTGGGGTGTCGTTGGTGTGCCTGGGGAGTGTCAAGGTAGACCTGGAGGTGTCAGGGGTGTGCCTGGGAGTGTCAGAGGTGCCTGGAGTGTCAGGGGTGTGCCTGGGGTGTCAGGGGTGTAACTGGGGTGTCGGAGGTGTAACTGGGGTGTTAGAGGTGGCCTGGGAGTGTCATTGGTGTGCACCAGTGTCAGAGTGTACCTGGGAGGTGTCAGAGGTGTGCCTGGGGAGTATCAGAGGTGTACCTGGGAGTGTCAGGTGTGGCTGGGGTGTCAGGGGTGCTGGGGAGTGTCGGAGGCGTGCCTGGGAGCATGCGGTGTGCCTGGGGTGTCAGGGTGTGCCTGGGACTGCAGAGGTATTCCTGGGAATTATCAGGTATAATTAGGTGTCAGTGGTTTTACCTGGGGTGTCATAGGTGTGCCTAGGAGTGTCAGAGGTGTGCCTGGGAGTGTCAGATGTGCCTAGGGTGTCAGAGGTACCTGGGGTGTCAGAGGTGTGCCTGGGGGTGTCTGGGGTGTGCATCAGGTGTCAGAGGTGTGCCTGGGGTGTCAGGGAGTGCATAGGTGTCAGGTGTGCCTGGGAGTGTCAGAGTGCCTGGGAGTGTGAAAGGGTGCATGGGGCGTGGGGTGTGCCAGGGGTGTCAGAGGTGTGTGGGGAGTGTCAGAGGGGTGCCTGGGGTGTCAGAGGGTGCCAGGGGGTGTCAGGGGTGTGTGTGGGAGTCTGGGGTGTGCTGGGATGTCTGGGGTGTGCCTGGGAGTGTCAGGGGGTGTACTTGGGTGTCAGATGTGTGCCTGGGGTGTGGATGTGTGCCTGGGTTTGTGGTGTACCGGGGAGAGTCAGAGGAGTGCCTGGGAGTGTCAGGGGTGTTGCTGGGAGGTTGGAGGTGTAAGTGGGGTGTCGGTGGTTGCCTGGGAGTGTCAGGGTGTGCCTGGGGTGTCAGAGATGTACCTGGGAGTGTCAGAGGAGTGCCTGGGAGTGTCAGAGGAGTACTTGGGGGTCAGCGGTGTGCAGGGAGTGTCAGAGGTGTGGGGAGTATCAGAGGTGTACCTGGGGTGTCAGGAGGTGTGCCTGGGGTGTTGTTGCCTTGGAGTGTTTGGGTGTGTCAGAGTGTTAAATGTGCCTGGGAGTGTCAGAGGTGTACCTGGGAGTGTCAGGAGGTGTGCCTGGGGAGTGTATGAGAGGTGTGCCTGGAAGTGTCAGAGGTGTGCCTGGGAGGGTCAAGGAGTGCCTGGGGTGTCAGAGGGTGTGCCTGATGTGTCAGTGGTGTGCCTGGGAGTGGCAGAGGTGTACCAGTGTCAGAGATGTTGCTGGGAGTGTCTGAGGTGTACCTGGGGTGTCTGGGGTGTACAAGGGTGTCTGAGGTGTGCCTGGGGAGTGTCGGTGGGTGCTGGGGAATGTCAAGGGGTGTGCTGGGTGTCAGACGTGCCTGGAGTGTCAGCAGGTGTGCCTGGGGTGGTGTGTCAGAGGTGTGCACGGGGTGTCTGAGGTGTGACCTGAGTTGGGCAGGGGTGTGGGGTGTCAGGGATGTGGGGTGTCTGGGGTGTGTCTCAGGGGTGTGGAGTGTCTGGGGTGTGCAAGGTGTCAGGTGTGGGGTGTCAGTGGGGTGCCTGGGGTGTCAAGCCTGGGGACTGTGGGGTGCCTGGGGTGTCAGAGGTGTGCCTGGGGTGTGAGAGGTGTGCCTGGGGGTGTCTGGGGTGTGCCTGGGGTGTGTTGGGGTGGCATGGGGTGTGGTGTGCCTGGATGTGTCAGAGGTGTGCCTGGGGTGTCAGAGATGTGCCTGGGGAGTGTCAGGTGTGCAAGTCCTTCAGGGGGTGTACAAGTGTCAGGTGTGCCTGGGGTGTCAGGGGTGTGCACTGAGTGTGGGGTGTGCCTAGGGTCAGGTTGTGACTGGAGGTCAGGTGTGGGGTGGGATGTCAGGGCGTGCCTGGGTGTGGTGTTGCAAGTTGGGGGTGGTGCATAGGGAGGTCTGGGGTGTGTGCCTGGGTGTTGGAGTGTGCAGGTGTCAGGGTGTGCAGGTGTCAGGTGTGGCTGGAGTGGGGGTGTGGGGTGGGGTGTCGGGGCTGGGGTGTCAGGGGTGTGCATGGGGTGTCAGGGATGTGCCTGGGGTGTGGGGTGCCTGAGTGTGGTGTGCAGGGAGTATCAGAGGTGTACCTGGGTTTGTCAGAGGTGTGCCTGGGAATTATCAGAGTGTGCCTGGGGTGTGGGGTGTGCCTGAGGTGTCAGGGGTTGCCTGGGTGTCAGGTGTGACTCAGGGAGTGTCGGAGGTGTAACTGGGGTGTCAGATGTGTGCCTGAGGTGTCAGATGTGTACCTGGGGAGTGTCAGAAGCTGTGCCCAGGAGAGTCAGAGGGTGCCTGGGATTGTCAGGGGGTGGCTGGGAGGTCGCAGGTGTAAGTGGGGAATGTCAGAGGCGTGCAACTGGGGTGTCAGGGGTGTGCATGGGAGTGTCAGAGATGTGCCTGGGAGTGTGAGAGGTGCCTGGGGTGTCAGAGGTACTGCCAGGGTGTCAGCGTGTACCTGGGAGTGTCGGATGTGTGCCTGGGTGTTGGGGGTGTGCAGGGGAGTGTTAAAGGTGTGCCTGGGGAGTGTCAAGATGTGTGCCTGGGGGTGAGTGTGCCTGGGGTGTGGGGTGTGCCTGGAGTGTCAGTGGTGTACTGGGGTGTCAAGGATGAACCTGGAGGTGTCAAGTGTGCCTGGGGTGTCAGAGGGTGTGCCTGGGGAGTGTCAGAGGTGTGCCTGGGAGTGTCAGGGGTGTGACTGGGGTGTCGGAGTTGTCACAGGTGTCAGATGTGTGCCTGGGGTGTCAGATGTGTGCCTGGGGTGTCAAGCTGTGCCTGGAGTGTCAGAGGGTGCCTGGGGTGTCTCAGCGGTGTGCTTGGGAGTGTCAGAGGTGTGTGCTTGGTGTGTTGGGCTGTGCCTGGGGAGTGTCAGGAGGGTGCCTGGGGTTTAAGTGTACACCAGGGTGTGGGGGAGTGCCTGGGGTGTCAGCGGTGTGCCTGGGGTGTCAGGTGTGCTGGGGTGTGGGGCTGTGCCTGGGGTGTCAGGTGTGCCTGGGGTGTCAGAGGTGTGCCTGGGGTGTCAGGGTGTGCCTGGGAGTGTCAGGGGTGTAACTGGGAGTGTCGGAGGTGTGACTGGGGTGTCAGATGTGTGCAAGTGTCAGATGTGTGCCTGGGAGTGTCAAGCTGTGCCGGGGTGTCAGAGGGTACCTGGAGTGTCAGCGGTGTGCCTGGAGTGTCAGAGGTGTGCTTGGAGTGTGGGCTGTGCCTGGGGTGTCGGAGGTGTGCCTGGAGTGTCAAGCTGTGTGCCTGGGAGTGTCAGAGTACCTGGGAGTGTCAGGTGTACCTAGAGTGTCAGAGTGTGCAGGTGTGGGCTGGCCTTAGGTGTCAGGTGTGCCTGGGGTGTCAGGAGGTGTGCCTGGGTGTCAGGAGGTGTACCTGAGTTGTCATTGGTGTGCCTTAGGTGTCGAGGTGGACCTGGAGGTGTCAGAGGTGTGCCTGGGGTGTCAGGGTGTGCCTGGAGTGTCAGGGTGGTGCCTGGGGTGTCAGGGGTGTGACTGGGGTGTCAGGAGTTGGCCTGGGAGTGTTAGGGGTGTGCCTGGGGTGTCATTGGTGCCTGGGGTGTCAAGGTGAACCTGGAGGTGTCAGGTGTGGGGTATCAGGGTGTGCCTGGGGTAATGAAAGTGTGGCTGGAGTGTCAGGTGTGCAGGGAGTGTCGGAGGTGTGGCTGGGGTGTTGGAGGTGGCTGGGTTGTCGTTTGAGAGTACTTGAGGTGTCAGGGGTGACCTGGTTGTCAGAGGTTGTAGCTCAGAGTTATCAGAGGTGTGCCAAGTTGTCAGGTGTGCCTGAGTTGTCAGGGAAGGTTGTCAGGGAGTTAGGTGTCAGGGTGTGACCTGGGAGTGTCAGGTGTGAGCTGGGGTGTTGGGGTGTGCTGAGATTGTCGTTGGTTGTGCTGGGGTGTCAGGGTGTGACCTGGGGTGTGGGGAGGTGTGCCTGGGGTATCAGAGTGGTGCACTAGAGTGTCAGGGGTGTGCCCAAGTTGATGAGGTGTGCCTGGGTGGGTGTCAGGTGTTGGGGTGCTGGAGGTGTCATTGGTGTGCCTGGGGTCAGAGTTGAACATAAGGTGTCAGAATTGGTTGTCAGGTGTGGAAGTGTCAGAGTTGCTGGAGTTGAAGGTTGTGAGCTGGGGTTGGGGAGGTGTGCCTGGGAGTCGTTGGTTGTGGGGTTGTCAGGGGTGACCTGAGTGTCAGGTGTGCCTGGGATTATCAGAGGTGTGCATGATGTCAGGTTGTGGCTGGGGTGTCAGGGTGTGGCTGGGGTGTCGGTGTGACTGGGTGTTGGGGTGTGCAGGTGTCGTTGGTGTGCCTGGGGTCAAGGGTGGACCTGGAACAGAGGTGTGCCTGGGATTATCAGAAGTGTGCCAGGGAATTGTCATTGGACTGCCTGGGAGTGTCTGAGGGTGTGCCTGGGGAGTGTCAGAGTTGGGTGTGAGGTGTGCCTGGGGTGTGGCAGGTGTGCCGGGTGTCAGAGATGTTGCTGGGGTGTGTCTGGGGTGTGCCAGTTGTCTGGGGTGTGCACTAGGTGTCTGGGGTGTGCCTGGGGTGTCGAGTGGGTGCCTGGGGATGTCAAGGGGTGTGCCTGGGGTGTATCGGACGTGTGCCTGGGGTTTCAGAGGTGTGCCTGGGGTGTCAGGGGTGTGCCTGTGTCAGGGGTGTGCCTGGGTGTCAGGGTATGCCTGGGAATGTCAGGGGTGTGCCTGGGGTGTCTGGGGGTGTGCCTGGGGTGTGAGAGGTGTGCCTGGGGTGTCAGGATGTGCCTGGGGTGTCTGGGGTGTGTGCCTGGGAGTGTCTGGGGTGGCTCAGGAGGTGTCTGGTGCCTGGGTGTCAGAGGTGTGCCTGGGGTGTCTAGTGGGTGCCTGGGGTGTCAGAGAATGCCAGGGACTGTGGGGTGCCTGGGGTGACAGAGGTGTGTCTGGGGTGTGGTCGAGGTGTGCCTGGGGTGTTGGGGAGGGGTGTGCCTGGAGTGTGGGGTGTGCCTGGGGGTGTCTGGGGTGTGCCTGGGTGCAAGGATGTGCCTGGGAGTGTCAGGGGTGTACCTGGGGTCAGGGGTGTGCCTGGAGATTATCAGAGGTGTGCCTGGGGAGTGTCAGGTGTGCCTGGGGAGTGTCAGGGGTCTGGGGTGTCAGGGGTGTAACTGGGGTCGGAGGTGTAAGAGTGGGGTGCCAGGGGTGCCTGGGGGTGTCAGAGGTGTGCCTGGGGTGTAGAGTGTGCACAGGGTCTGCAGTGTGCAAGGTGGGGTGTTGCAGAGTGTCAGGTGTGCCTGGGGTGTCAGGGTGTGGCTGGGATCAGAGGTGTAGAGTGGGAGTGTCAGGCGTGCCTGGGGTGTCAGGAGTTGTGCATGGGGTGTCAGGATGTGCCTGGGGGTGTCAGGTGCCTGGGATTGTCATTTGGGTGTCCAGGGGTGTCAGGGTGTGCCTGGATTTGTCAGAGGTGTGCCTGGGGAGTATCAGGGTGTGCCTGGGGTGTCAGGGTGCCTGGGAGTGTCAGGGGTGTGCCTGGGAGTGTCAGGGTGTGACTGGGGAGTGTCAGGTGTGGCTGGGGTGTCAGATGTGTGCCCTGAGATTTCAGATGTTACAAGTGTCAGAAGTCCAGCTGGGAGAGTCAGAGGGGTATAGGTTGTCAGGGGTGACTGGGAGGTCGGAGGTGTAGTGGAATGTCAGGGGCGTGCAGGTGAGTCAGGGGTGTGCATGGGGTGTCAGAGATGTGCCTGGGGTGTGGGGGTGCCTGGGGTGTCAGGTGCCTGGGGTGTCGGCGGGTGTACCTGGGAGTGTCGGATGTGTGCCTGGGGTGTTGGGGTGTGCCTGGGGTGTTGGTGTGCCTGGGGTGTCAGATGTGTATAGGTGTCTGGGGTGTGACTGGGTGTATGGGGTGTGCCTGGAGTGTCAGTGGTGTGCCTGGGGTGTCAAGGTGAACCTGGGTTGTCAGAGGTGTGCATGGAGTATCAGAGTGTTAGGTGTCAGGGTGTGCAGGTGTCAGGTGTGACTGGGAGTGTCAGAGTGTGAGCAGGGAGTGTCAGATGTGTGCCAGGTTGTCAGATGTGTGCTCAGGTGTCAGGCTGTGGAGTGTCAGGAGGTGCAAGGTGTCAGCGGTGTGCTTGGGGTGTCAGAGGGTGTGCTTGGGTGTTGGGCTGTGCACAGAGTTGTCGGGGTGTGCCTGGGGTGTCAGGCTGTACCTGGGTGTCAGGTGCCTGGGGTGTCAGGAGGTGTGCCTGGGGAGTGTCATTGGTGTGCCTGGGGTGTCAGGTGAACCTGGAGGTGTCGGTGTGCTGGGAGTATGAGAGGTGTACCAGTGTCAGAATTGTGCACCAAGTGTCAGAGTTGGCAACTGGGAATTGTCAGGTGTGCAGAGTGTTGGGGTGTGCATAGGTGTCGTTGGTGTGTGCGGTGTCAAGGTGGACCTTAGGGTGTCAGGGGTGGGCCTGGGATCAGGTGTGCACTTAGGTGTCAGGTGTGGCTGGGGTGTCAGGTGGCTGGGGTGTCGGGCGTGCCTGGGGCATCCCAGTGGCCTTGCGTGTCAGGGGTGTGAACTGGGACTGTCAGAGGTATTCACTGGAATTATCAGAGTATAGTGGGGTTCAGTGGTGTGCCTGGGGTTTCATGTGGTGTGCCTAGGAGTGTCAGAGGTGTGCCTGGGGAGTGTCAGATGTACCTGGGAGTGTCAGAGGAGTGCCTGGGGTGTCAGGGTGTGCAGAGGTGTCTGGAGTACATCAGGTGTCAGAGTGTGCCGGGTGTCTGGGAAGTGCATAGGGTGTCAGGGGTGTCCTTGGGGTGTCAGAGGGTGCACTGAGTGTGGGGGTGCCTGGGACGTCAGAGGAGTGCCAGGGGTGTCAGAGGTGTGTGTGGGGAGTGTCAGGGGTGCCTGAGGTGTCAGAGGGAGTGCCAGGGGTGTCAGGGTGTGTGTGGGTGTCAGATGTGCCTGGGATTGTCATGGCTGTGCCAGGAGAGTCAGAGGGGTACCAGAGTGTCAGGGGTGCTGGGAGGGTTGGAGGTGTGAAGTGGGGTGTCAGTGGCGTGCCTGAAGTGTCAAGTGTGCAGTGTGAGATGTAAGTGTCAGAGGTTGCCAGAGGTGTCAGAGGAACCTAGTTGTCAGCGAGGTGTGCCTGGGAGTGTCGAGGTGTGCTTGGGGTTATCAGGAGCATGGGGTGTCAGGAGTGCTGAGGAGTGTCTGATGTGTGCCTTGGGTGTGGGGTGTGTCAGGGAGTGTTAAATGTGTGCCTGGGGTGTCAGAGGTGTGCACAGGGGTGTGTGGGGTGTGCCTGGAGTGTCAGGAGGTGCCTGGGGAGGGTCAAGGGTGCCTGGGAGTGTCAGGGGTGTGCCTGTTGGTGTCGGTGGTGTGCCTGGAGTGTCAGAGGTGTGCCTGGGAGTGTTGTTGGTGTGCCTGGGGTGTCAAGGTGAACCTGGAGGTGTCAGAGGTGTGCTGGGGTATCAGGGGTTGTGCCTGAGTGTCAGGTTGGGTGTCAGGTGTGACACAGGGGTGTCAGGAGTGTGGCTGGGTGTCAGATGTGTGCCTGGGTGTCAGATGTGTGCGTGGGGTGTCAAGCTGTGCCAGGGTGTCAGAGTGCCTGGGGTGTCAGGGTGTGCCTGGGAGTGTCTGGGGTGTGCCTGGGAGGTCTGAAATGTGCCTGGGGTGTCAGAGGTGTGCCTGGGGTGTCAGAGGTGTGCCTGGGGTGTGGGGTGCCTGGGGGTGTCTGGGGTGTGCCGGGGTGTCTGAGGTGTGCCTGGGAGTGTCAGAGGTGTGCCTGGGGAGTGTCAGAGGCGTGCCAGGGGTGTCGTTGGACTACCTGGGAGTGTCTGGGGTGTGCCTGGGGAGTGGCAGAGGTGCACCTGGGAGTGTGTGGTGTGCAGGGGTGTCTGGGGTGTGCCTGGAGTGTGCAGTGGGTGCCTGGGAATGTCAAGGTGTGCCTGGGGTTTTCACGGGTGAACCTGGAGTATCACAGGTGTGCCTAGGTGTCAGAGGTGTGCCTGGGGTGTCAGGGTGTGCAGGAATGTCAGGGGTGTGTCTGGGAGTGTCTGAGGGTGTGCCTGGTGTCAGAGATGTGCCTGGGGTATCAGAGTGTGCAAGTGTCAGGGGTGTGCCTGGGGTGTCAGGGGTGTGTGACTATGGGAGGTGTGGGGATGTCAGAGGCGTGCCTGGGTGTCAGGCGTGTGCCTGGGGAGTGTCAGGATGTTCGGAAGTGTCAAGGGTGCCTGGGGTGTCAGAGGATTGCCTGGGGTGTCAGCGGGGTGTGCCTGGGGTTTCAGGGGTGTACCTGGAATTATCGGTGTGCCTGGGGGTGTCGGAGGTGTGCCTGAGTGTCAGTGTGCAAGTGTCAGATGTGTGCTAGGTGTTAGAGACCAGGGAGTGTTAAGGTGTGCCTAGTGTCAGAGGTATAGGGACGTCAAAGGTGCTTGCAAATTGTCAGAGGTGTGCCTGATAGTGTCAGTGGTGGCCTGGGGTGTCAGAGGTGTGTCGTTGGTGTGCCTGGGGTGTTAAGGTGAGACCTGGGTGTCAGAGGTGTGCCGAGTTATCAGGGGTGTGCATGGGTGTCAGGGGTGTGCACAGAGTGTCAGGGGTGTGGCTGGAGTGTCAGGTGTGACTGGGGTGTCAGTTGTGCCTGGGGTGTCAGATGTGCCTGGGTGTCAAGGCTGTGCCAGGGTGTCAGAGGTACCTGGGAGTGTCAGAGGTGTGCCTGGGGTGTCAGAGGTGTGCCTGGGGTGTCAGGGTGTGCTGGGGATGTGGGCTGTACCAGGAGTGTCGGAGGTGTGCCGAGTGTCAAGCTGTGCCAGTGTCAGAGAAGTGTGGGGTGTCAGTGGTGTGCCTGGGTGTCAGGAGGTGTGCTGGGGTGTTGGACGTGCCTGGGGTGTCAGGTGTGCCTGAGTTATCAGAGGTGTACCTGGGGTGTCAGGGTGTACCTAGGTGTCAGAGGTGGCCTGGGGTGTGTGCTGTGCATGGGTGTCAAGGTGAACCTGGGTGTCAGAGGTTTGCCTGGGATATCAGAGGTGCCTGGGGTGTCAGGGGTGTGCCTGGGGTGTCAGGGGGTGTAACTGGGAGTGTCGAGGTGTGGCTGGGGAGTGTCAGATGTGTATCTCAGGTGTCAGATGTGTGCCTGGGGTGTCAAGCTGCACTCGGGAAGTCAGAGGAGTACCTGGGAGTGTCTGGGAAATGCATCGAGTGTCAAGTGTGCCTGGGGAGTGTCTGGGAAGTACATCCAGAGTGTCAGAGGGTGTACATGGGAGTGTCAGAGGGTGCCTGAGTGTGAGAGGTGCCTGGGGCGTCAGAGGTGCAGAGTGTCAGAGGTGTGTGTGGGAGTGTCAGAGTGCAAGTGTGCAGGGGTACCAGGGGTGTCGGAGGTGTGTGGGGAGTGTCTGGGGTGTGCCAGGTGTCTGGGGTGTGCCTGGGTGTCAGTGGTGTGCTTGGGGTGTCAGATGTGTGCCTGGGAGTGTCAGATGTGTGCCTGGGGGTGTCATGGCTGTGCCGGGAGGTCAGGAGTGCCTGGGGAGTGTCAGGGGGTGTGACTGGGAGGGTTGGGTGTGAAGTGGGAGTGTCAGAGGCGTGCTTGGGAGTGTCAGGGTGTACCTGGGGAGTGCGAATGTACCTGGGGTGTCAGGTGGTACCTGGGGAGTGTCAGAGGTACCTGGGGTGTCAGCGGTGTGCCTGGGAGTGTCAGAGGTGTACCTGGGGTATCAGGTGTGCCTGGTGTCAGGAGGTGTCTGGAGTGTCTGTGTGTACAAGTGTAAGGTGTATCAGGGAGTGTTAAGGTGTGCTTGGGGTGTCAAGCTGTGCTTGGGGTGTCAGAGGAGTGCCTGGGGTGTCAGCGGTGTGCCTGGGAGTGTTTGGGGTGTGCCTGGGGGTCTGGGAAATGTACCTGGAGTGTCAGAGGTGTGCCTGGGGGTGTCAGAGGTGTGCCTGGGGTGGCAGAGGTGTGCCTGTGAGTGTCAGATGTGCCTGGGGAGTGTCTGAGGTGTGCCTGGGGTGTCTGGGGTGTGCCTGGGGTGTCAGAGGTGTGCCTGGGGTATGAGAGATGTGCCAGGGGTGTCGTTGGACTGCAGGGTGTCTGAGGGTGTGCCTGGGGTGGCAGAGGTGTGCCTGAGAGTGTCAGGATGTGCCTGGGAGTGTTGCGGGTGTGCCTGGGGTGTCTGGGGTGTGCCTGGAGTGTCAGTGGGTGCCTGGAATGTCAAAGGGTGTACCTGGGGTGTCTTGGAGGTGTGCCTGGGGTATCATGGGGTGTGCCATGGGGTGTCAGAGGTGTGCCTGGTGTCAGGGTGTGCCTGGGGTGTCAGGGGTGTACCTGGGAGGAATGTCAGGGGTGTGCACTAGTGTCTGAGGTGTGCCTGGGAGGTCAGAGGTACCTGGGAGAGAGTCAGAGGTGTGTCTGGGAGTGTCTGAGAATGTGCCTGGGGTGTCAGAGGTGTGCTTGGGAGTGTCAGAGGTGTGCCTGGGGTGGCAGAGGTGTGCCTGGGAGTGTCAGAGATGTGCAAGTGTCTGAGGGTGTGCTGGAGTGTCTGGTGTGCCTGGGGTGTCTGAGGTGTGCCTGGGGTGTCTGGGGTGTGCCTGGAGTGTCAGGATGTGCCTGGGGTTATCAGAGGTGTGCCTGGGGTGTGGGGTGTGCCTGGCAGGTGTCAGGGGTGTGGCTGGGAGGTCGGGGTGTGGGGTGGGAGTGTCAGGGGCGTGCCTGGTGGTGTCAGAGATGTGCCTGGGGAGTGTCAAGGCGTGCCTGGGGAGTGTCAGAGGTGCCTGGGAGTGTCAGCGGTTGTGCCTGGGGTTTCAGGGGTGTGCCTGGGGTGTCAGAGGGTGCCTGGGGCGTCAAGGGTGCCTGGAGTGTCAGAGGTGTGCCTGATGGTGTCAGTGGTGTGCCTGAGGTGTCAGGGTGTGCAGTGTCAAGCTGTGCAGGGGTGTCAGAGGGTGCCTGGGGTGTCAGCCGGTGTGCCTGGGGTGTCAGAGGTGTGCTGGGAGTATTGGAGCTGTGCCTGGGGGTGTCAGGTGTGCCTGGGGTGTCAAGCTGTGCCAGGGTGTCAGAGGGTGCCTGGGAGTGTCAGCGGTGTACCTGGGAGTGTCAGAGGTGTGCTGGGAGTGTGTGGGGCTGTACCTGGGGTGTTGGGGTGTGCCTGGCAGTGTCAGAGGTGTGCCTGGGGAGTGTCAGAGGTGTGCCTGGGGTGTCAGAGGTGTACCTGGGGGTGTCATTGGTGGCGCACCAAGTGTCAAGGTGAACCTGGAGATGTCAGAGGTGTGCCTGGGAATATCAGAGGTGTGCCTAGATGTCAGGGTGTGCCTGGGAGTGTCAGGGGTGTGCCTGGGATGTCAGGGGTGTAACTGGAGTGTCAGGAGGTGTGAGTTGGAGTGTCAGGCGTGCCTGGGAGTGTCAGGGTGTGCCTCAGTGTCAGATGTGTGTGCCTGGGAGTGTCAGAAGCTGCAGGAGTCAGAGGTGCCTGGGGTGTCAGGTGTGGCTGGGAGGTCGGAGGTGTGAGGTGGGGTGTCAGGGCGTGCCGGGTGTGTCAGGGTGTGCGTGGGGAGTGTCAGAGATGTGCCTGGGGGTGTCAGAGGTGCCTGGGTGTGTCAGGTGTACCTGGGGTGTCAGGGTGTAACTGGGAGTGTCAGGGGGGTATGCTGGGAGTGTCGGAGGTGTAACACAAGTGTCAGAGTTTGCCTCAGGTGTCAGATGTGTGCCAGGATGTCAAGGCTGTACTTGGGAGTCAGAGGTACCGAGAGTGTCAGAGTGTGAACTGGGAGGTCGGAGGTGTGAAGTGGGGAGTGTCAGGGCGTGCCTGGGGTGTCAGAGGTGTGAGTGGAGTGTCAGAGTGTGCCTGGGGAGTGTCAGAGGGGTACCTGGGTGTGTCAGGGGTGTGCCTGGGAGTGTCAGGGTGTGCCTGGGGAGTGTCGGAGGCGTGCCTGGGGGCATCACAGGTGTGCCTGGGGAGTGTCAGGGTGTGACACTAGGAGTGTCGGAGGTGTAACTGGGACTGTCAGAGGTATTCCTGGGAGTATCAGATGTATGCTTGGGGTGTCAGTGGTGCAAGTTGTCAGAGATGTATGGAGTGTCAGGGTGTTCCTGGGAGTGTCGGGAGGTTCTGTGAGTGTCATAGGTGTGCCTGGGGTGTCAGAGGTGTGCAGAGTGTCAGATGTGCCTGGGGTGTCTGGGGTGTGGGGGTGTCAGAGGATTGCCTGGAGTGTCAGAGGTGTGCCTGGGAGTGTCGCCGGAGAGTGCATCAGTGTCGGAGGTGTGCCTGGGGTGTCTGGGAAGTGCATCAGTGTCAGAGGTGTGCTTGGGGGTGTCGGTGGGTGCCTGGGGTGTGGGGAGGTGCCTGGGGCGTCAGAGGGTGCCAGGGGTGTCAGAGGTGTATGTGGGGAGTGTCAGAGGTGCCTGGGAGTGTCAGAGGAGTGCCAGGGGAGTGTCAGGGGGTGTGTGTGGAGGTCTGGGGTGTGCCTGGGGTGTGGGGGTGTGCCTGGGTGTCAGAGGTGTGCTTGGGAGTGTCAGATGTGTACCTGGGAGTGTCAGATGTGTGCCTGGGAGTGTCATGGCTGTGCAGGAGGAGTCAGAGAGTACCTGGGAGTGTCAGGGGTGTGACTGGGAGGAGTTGAGTGTAAGTGGGAGTGTCAGAGGTGTGCCTGGGAGTGTCAGAGGTGTGCCTGGGAGTGTCAGAGATGTGCCTGTGAGGTGTCAGAGGAGTGCCTGGGAGTGTCGGAGGTGTGCCAGTGTCAGGGTGTGCTTGGGGGTATCGGAGGTGTGCCTGGGGTGTCGGAGGTGTGCCTGTTGTCTGTGTGTGCCTGGGGTGTTGGGGTGTGTCAGGGGTGTTAAGGGTGTGCCTGGTGTCAGGAGGTGTGCTTGGGGTGTCTGGGGTGTGCCTGGGGTGTATGAGGTGTGCCTGGAGTGTCAGGGGTATTGCCTGGAGGGTCAAGGAGTGCCTGGGGAGTGTCAGAGGTGTGCCTGATGGTGTCAGTGGTGTGCCTGTGAGGTGTCAGAGGTGTGTAGGTGTCACTGGTGTGCGTGGGGAGTGTCAAGGTGAACCTGGAGGTGTCAGAGGTGTGCCTGGGAGTATCAGAGGTGTGCCTGGGAGTGTCAGGGGTGTTCCTGGGGAGTGTCAGGGGTGTGGCACAGAGTGTCAGGAGGTGTGACAGGTGTCAGATGTGTGCTCAGGGTGTCAGATGTGCAGTGTCAAGCTGTTCCTGGGGTGTCAGAGATGTGCCAGTGTCAGATGTGTGCCTGCAGAGTGTCAAAGCTGTTCAGGAGTGTCAGAGATGTGCCTGGGGTGACAGAGGTGTGTGCCTGGGAGTGTGGGGAGTGTGCCTGGGGGTGTCTGAGGGGTGTGCCTGGGGTGTCAGAGGTGTGCCTGTGGTGTCAGAGATGTGCCTGGGGTGTCAGAGGGTGTGCCTGGGGAGTGGCAGAGGTGTGCCTGAGGTGTCAGAGATGTGCCTGGGTGTCTGGGTTGTGCAAGTGTCTGGGGTGTGCCTGGAGAGTGTCTGGGGTGTGCCTGAGTTGTCGGTGGGTGCAAGTGTCAAGAGTGTGCCTGAGGTGTCACTTGGGTTGTGCCTGGGAGTATCACGGTGTGCAGCAGGTCAGAGGTGTGCCTGGTGTGTCAGGGGTGTGCCTGGGGAGTGTCATGGGTGTGCCTGGGAGAGAGTCATGGGTGTGCCTGGGAGTGTCTGAGGTGTGCCTGGGAGGGTCAGAGGAGTGCCTGGGGAGAGTCAGAGTGTGTCTGGAGTGTCTGGAAATGTGCCTGGGGTGTCAGAGGTGTGTGCCCAGAGGTGTCAGAGGTGTGCCTGGGGTGGCAGAGGTGTGCCTGAGTTGTCAGAGATGTGCTGAGAGTGTCTGAGGGTGTGCCTGGGGTGTCGAGGTGTGCCTAGTGGTCAGAGTTGGTACCAGGTCAGGTTGTGCCAGGGGTGTCGGTGGTGCCTGGGGTGTCAGGTACCAGGGACTGTGACAGGAGTGCCGGGGTGACAGGGGTGTGCCTGGGGTGTGGAGGTGTGCCTGGGGTGTGGGGGTGTGCCTGGGTGTTGGGGTGTGCCTGGGGTGTGGGAGGTGTGCCTCGGGTGTCTGAGGTATGCCTGGGGTGTCAGAGATGTGCTTGGGGGTGTCAGGGGTGTGCCTGGGGTGGCAGGGAGTTGTGCAAGTTGGTCAGGATGTGCAAGTGTCTGGGGTTGTGCCAGGGTGTCTGGGAGGTGTGCCTGGGGTGTCTGAGGTGTGCCTTAGGTGTCAGGGAGGTGTGCCAGAGTGTCAGTGGGTGCCTGGGTGTCAGAATGCCAGGGACTGTGACGGGAGTGCCTGGGTGTGACAGAGGTGTGCCTGGGAGTGTGAGGAGGGTGTGCCTGGGGTGTCTGGGGTGTGCCTGGGGTGTGGGGGTGTGCCGCAGGTGTGTGGGGTGTGCCTGGGGAATGTCTGGGGTGTGCCTGGGGAGTGTCAGAGATGTGCCTGGGGTTATCAGAGGTGTGCCTGGGGAGTGTCAGGGGTGTGCCTGGGAGTATCAGACGTGTGCCTGGGGTGTCAGGGTGTGCCTGGGAGTGTCAGGGTGGTGTAACTGGGAGGTCGGAGGTGTAGGTGGGGTGTCAGAGGCGTGCCTGGGAGTGTCAGGGGTGTGCCTGGGAGTGTCAGAGATGTGCCTGGGGTGTCAAGGAGTTCCTGGGAGTGTCAGAGGGATCTGGGGAGTGTCAGCGGTGTACCTGGGGTTTCAGATGTGTGCCTGGGAGTATCAGAGGTGTGCCTGGGGTGTCGGAGGTGTGCCTGGGAGTGTCGGATGTGTGCCTGGGGAGTGGGGGGTACCAGGGGAGTGTTAAGGTGTGCCTGGGAGCGTCAAGGGGTACCCAAGTGTCAGAGGTGTACCTGATGGTGTCAGTGGTGTGCCTGAGGTGTCAGAGGGTGTGCCTGGGGAGTGTCATTGGTGTGCCTGGGGTGTCAAGGTGAACCTGGAGGTGTCAGAGGTATGCCTGGGGAGTATCAAGAGTGTGCCTGGGAGTGTCAGGGGTGTGCCTGGGAGTGTCAGGGGGACAGTGTCAGGAGGTGTAACTGGGGAGTGTCAGATTGTGCCTGGGGAGTGTCAGATGTGTACCTGGGAGTGTCAAAGCTGTGCAGGAGTGTCAGGAGTACCTGGAGTGTCAGCAGTGTGCCTGGGAGTGTCAGAGGTGTGCTGGGAGTGTTGGGCTGTAGAAGTGTCAGAGGTGTGCAAGTGTCAAAGCTGTACATGAATATCAGAGGTGTGCCTGGGAGTGTCAGGGGTGTGCCTGGGAGTGTCAGGGGGTGTGGCTGGAGTGTCAGGAGGTGTAACTGGGAGTGTCAGATGTGTGCCTCAGAGTGTCAGATGTGTGCCTGGGAGTGTCAGCTGTGCCAGGAGAGTCAGAGGTACCTGGGGTGTCAGGTGTGTAACTGGGAGGTTGAGAGTGTGAGTTGGGGTGTCAGGAGGCGTGCCTGGGAGTGTCAGAGGCGTACCTGGAGTGTCAGAGGTGTGCCTGGGGATGTCAGATGTGCCTGGGGTATCAGAGTACCTGGGTGTGTCAGGGGTGTGCCTGGGAGTGTCAGGGGTGTAACTGGGAGTGTCAGGAGGCGTGCCTGGGGCATCACAGGTGTACCTGGGAGCATCACAGGTGTGCCTGGGAGTGTCAGGGTGTGACTGGGGTGTTGGAGGTGTAACTGGGACTGTCAGAGGTATTCTGGGAGTATCAGAGGTATGTGGTAGTGTCAGTGGTGTGCCTGGGGTGTCAGAGTGTGCCTGGGAGTGTCAGAGGGTTCCTGGGGAGTCAGGAGGGGTTCCTGGAGGTGTCATAGGTGTGCCTAGGGTGTCGGAGGAGTTCCTGTGAGTGTCATGGGTGTGCCTGGGAGTGTCAGAGGTGTGCCTGGGGTGTCAGATGTGCCTGGGAGTGTCTGAGGTGTGGCTGGGGAGTGTCAGGGTACCTGGGTGTCAGAGGTGTGCCTGGGTGTCTGGGAGGTACATGAGGTGTCAGGGGTGTGCAGAGTGTCTGGGAGTGCATGGGGTGTCAGAGGTGTGCCTGAGTGTCAGAGGTGCCTGGTGGTGTGAGGTGCCTGGGGCGTCAGCGGAGTGCAAGGGGAGTGTCAGAGGTGTGTGTGGGGTGTCAGAGGGTGCCTGGGGTGTCAGAGGTGTACCCAGGGAGTGTCAGAGAGGTGTATGTGGGACTGTCTGGGGTGTGCCCTGGGTGTCTGGGTGTACCTGGGAGTGTCAGAGGTGTGCTTGGGAGTGTCAGATGTGTGCCTGGGGAGTTCAGATGTGTGCCTGGGTGTCTGTGCCAAGGGAGAGTCAGAGGTGCAAGTGTCAGGGTGTGAACTGGGAGGTTGGAGGTGTGAAGTGGGGTGTCAGGGCGTGCCTGGGGAGGTCAGAGGTGTGCCTGGGAGTGTCAGAAATGTAGGTGCCAGAGGAGTGCCTGGGAGTGTCGGAGGTGTGCCTGGGAGTGTCAGAGGTGTGCCTGGGGAGTATCGGGAGGTGCACCAGACAGGTGTGCCAGGGTGTCTGATGTGAGACCTGGGGGTGTTAGGAGGTGTGTCAGAGTGTTGGGGTGTGCGCAGGTGTCAGAGGTGTGGCAGGTAGTGCTGGGGTGTGCCTGGGTGTGGGTGTTGCTTGGAGTGTCGGAGGTGCCTGGGAGGTCAGGGGTGCCTGGGGTGTCAGGGGTGTGCCTGGTGGTGTCAGTGGTGTGCCTGGGGTGCCAGGGGTGTGCCTGGGAGTGTCATTGGTGTGCCTGGGGAGTGTCAGGTGAACCTGGAGGTGTCAGAGGTGTGCCTGGGATTATCAGAGGTGTGCCTGGGGAGTGTCAGGGGTGTGCTGGGGAGTGTCAGGGGTGAACCTGGGGTGTCAGGGGTGTAACTGGGGTGTCAGGTGTGGCTCGGAGTGTCAGATGTGTGCAGGTGTCAGATGTGTGCCTGGAGTGTCAAGGGCTGTGCAGGGTGTCAGGATGTGCCTGGGAGTTGTCTGGGGTGTGGCAAGTTGTCTGGGTTGTGCCAGGGTTGTCGATTGGGGTGCCAGGTGTCTGGGGTGTGCCTGGGGTGTCTGGGGTGTGCCAGGGGTGTTGGTGGGTGCCTGGGGTGTCAAGCTGTGCCTGGGAGTGTCTGGGGTGTGCTGGGGTGTCTGGGGTGTGCCTGGGGTGTTGGGGTGTGCCTGGAGTTATCAGAGGTGTGTCAGGGAGTGTCGTTGGACTGCAAGTGTCTGAGGTGTGCCTGGGGGTGGCAGAGGTGTGCCTGGGGAGTGTCAGAGATGTGC
This sequence comes from Homarus americanus, assembly GCF_018991925.1. NCBI lineage: Eukaryota > Metazoa > Arthropoda > Malacostraca > Decapoda > Nephropidae > Homarus > Homarus americanus. The sequence continues at coordinate 1,163 of NW_024750021.1, read as the reverse complement.
ATGGGGTGTCTGGGAGTTGGTGCAGAGTGTCTGAGGTGTGCAGGTGTGCAGGTTGTGCACAGGTGTCAGTGGTGCCTGGGATGTGGGGTGTGGCAGGTTGTCATTGGGTGTGCCTGGTGTCACAGGTGTGCCTGTGGGAGGTCAGGAGGTGTGCCTGTTGTGTCAGGGGTGTGGCCTGGGGTGTCAGGGGTGTGCCTGGGAGATGTCATGGGTGTGCCTGGGGTGTCTGGGGTGTGCCTGGGAGGGTGGAGTGCCTGGGAGAGAGTCAAGGTGTTTCTGGGAGTGTCTGAAATGTGCCTGGGGAGTGTCAGAGGTGTGCTTGGGGAGTGTCAGAGGTGTACCTGGAGTGTCAGAGAGATGTGCCTGGGGTGTCTGGGGTGTGCCTGGGGTGTCTGGGGTGTGCAAGTGTGTCTGGGGTGTGGCACCAGGTTGTCAGAGTTGTACTTGAGGTGTCAGTGGGTGCCTTAGGTGTCAGAGAATGCCAGGGACAGGTTGGTGTCTAGATTGTGACGGGGTGACACCAGATTGTTGGAGGTGTGCCTGGGGTGTCAGGGGTGTGCCTTAGGTGTTGGGGGTGTGCAGCAGGTGTGGGGTGTGCCTGGGGTGTCTGGTGTGCCTGGGTGTCAGGATGTGTGCACTGGGGTTTCCAGAGGTGTGCCTGGGAGTGTCGGTGTGCCTGGGGTGTCAGATGTGTGCCTGGGGTGTCAGGGGTGTGCCAGAGTGTCAGGGGTGTGTGGCTGGGGGGGTCTGAGGTGTGGTGGGGTGTCAGAGGCGTGCCTGGGGTGTCAGGGGGTGTTACAAGTGTCAGAGATGTACCTGAGTGTCAAGGGTTCCTGGGTGTCAGAGATGTCTTGAGTGTCAGGATTGGTAGTAGCACCAAGTGTTGGGGTGTTGCGGGGTGTTAAGGTGTGCCTGGGACTTCGAGGGTGCCTGGGGGTGTCGGAGGTGTGCCTGGATGGTGTCTGTGGTGTACCTGGGGGGTGTCAGAGGTGTGCCTGGGAGTGTGTGTGGTGTACGCAGGTGTGAGAGTGAACCTGGAGGTGTCAGAGGTATGCCTGGGGTATCAAGGAGTGTGCACCAAGTGTCAGGGGTGTGCCTGGGAGTGTCAGGGGTGTAACTGGGAGTGTCGGAGGTGTAACTGGGGTAGCATGCATCAACTTCTA
>NW_024750020.1:0-49725 GCF_018991925.1 Homarus americanus | reverse complement strand
AACATGTTACATCGGACTGAGATCTGGTGACTTCGCTGGCCAGTCAGTCCATTGTTACAATTATTTCATCCTTCCTCACCACCATCCACACCCCCTCCCCCATCCTCCTTCAGTAAATCCATTAACGCCTGAGCGGTGTGTGGACGGGCATCACCTTACGCCAGGATGAACCTGTCAAGTTCTGTACCCACAAAAGGCGTCACAACAAGTGTTAATATCTCGCTGTCACACCTGAGAGTTGTCACCAGACCTCCAACAATTACCTGCAGCCACGCCCGTCACCTCAGACACACCTGCCCGCCACACCTTGATCCAACCACTACTTCGATGGTCAATTATAACTACAGTATTGACTTCTCCCTCCCTCCCCACGTCACGTCTCTACACACTTATAAATCAATACTGTAAATCGACTCTCGACTGAACACTCTCCGTGGACGCTCACCTCAAGTCAACCAGTGGTAGGAGGAGATGGAAGAGGAGGAGGGGAAGAGGGGGTGAAGGAGGAAGAGGAGGAGAGAGTTTAGAAAAAAGGGAGAGGGCATGGAGGGGGAGGAGGTGAAGAGGGGATGGAGGGGGAGGAGGTGAAGAGGGGATGGAGGGGGAGGAAATGAAGAGGTAGGAGGAGGAGATGGAGAAGGAGGAAGAGGAGATGGCACAGGAGATGGGGGAAGGGGAAGAGGAGCGACCCAGCTTGACTGGTGTTGAGGCGCTCAGGTCATCTTCACGGCAGCGATCATTCCTCACTGTCTGGCCTCATAATTGCTCTCTGGCGTCGCTATGTAAATCAGTAGCCGGGGAGACGTGTTGCACTGACGGGCCCAGCCAGCCACGATGAGGTATTGGTCTGGTGCAGCTATTGTGAGTCATGTATGACCCTGACTTGACATGACCTGACCTCCTGGTGTTGTGAGGCATGTAAGTAGGTATCGTCTGACACCACCAGCCAACATCCGAAGACACTGACAACAACCAACATCCAAAGACACTGACAACATCACCGTAATGTAGAAATCAGCTGACTACACTAACCACCACCAGGTATCACAGCCCTTCTACAGGAGTGGCAGGTCATCACTACACCGTCTTGTGTGTGGGTCATGCAATTCACTCGTCACTCACGGAGGTGATTTGGGTCTTGTCAATCTCTGTGTTATTTGGCCTGTTGTTTTGCCTTAACTTTTAGCCAGAAGAAATATTGGGTAGTGTAGTAGTAGCGGTGATGGTGTGGTGGTGATGGTGTTGTGGTGATGGTGTGGTATCTCTACAACCCTTCTGTCAGCCTAAGAGAGAGAGAGAGAGAGAGTGCAGGATTACCTGACTGACTCACCTGGTAATTACTCTAAATCGATGTACCTTTTGGAGAAGATTACCCGTGTTCTTGTTCTCTCTCTCTCTCTCTCTCACACACACATACACGGGAGACAATACAGTTCTAATCCACAACAACTTTGCTCAGTGAAGTAAACAATGTAACAGTGTCCTTATGTGTGTGTCATTTCACGGGTGTCGGGCACTGATAGCTTGTGAGAGGCAGCGAGGTCTTTTGAGAGGTAGGGAGGTCTTGCGAGAGGTAGGGAGGTCTTGCGAGAGGTAGGGAGGTCTTGTGAGAGGTAGGGAGGTCTTGCGAGAGGTAGGGAGGTCTTGCGAGAGGTAGGGAGGTCTTGCGAGAGGTAGGGAGGTCTTGCGAGAGGTAGGGAGGCTTTGGTGAGGTAGGGAGGTCTTTTCAGAGAGGTAGGGGAGGTCTTTTGAGAGGTAGGGAGGTTCAGAGAGGTAGGGAGGTTCAGTGAGAGTGTAGGGGATGGTTCAGAGAGGTAGGGAGGTTCAGGAGAGGTAGGGAGGTCTTGTGAGTAGGGAGGTCTTGAGGAGAGGTAGGAGGTCTTGTGGGAGAGGTAGGGGAGGTCTTGTGAGAGGTAGGGAGGTCTTTGCGGGAGAGGTAGGGAGGTCTTGCGAGAGGTAGGGAGGTCTTGCGAGAGGTAGGGAGGTCTTGTGAGAGGTAGGGAGGTCTTGTGAGAGGTAGGAAGTTCTTGTGAGAGGTAGGGAGGTCTTGCGAGAGGTAGGGAGGTCTTGTGAGAGGCAGGAGAAAGTGAGTACGATGATTTAACCCTTTGAGTACTGCGGTGCTATTGTTCTGAAGGGGTTAAATCATCGTACTCAAGGTGTTAAATCATCGTACTCAAGGTGTTAAATCATCGTACTCAAGGTGTTAAATCATCGTACTCTAAGAGGTTAATAAAATATATGACAGTCGGCAGTGCTCGAGTCCGCCACTTCTACACTCGAGGTTGAATTACATGATATAATGAAGTGATGCTTAACCTGTGTCAGTATACTTTAATTAATGAGCTTCGTGGCTTCTGAACTCTTACAGCACAAGGGTACAGCAGATAGTAACAGTAGAAGGGTTACAGCACAAGTTTGGTTCGAGCAGAGGATTGGTGACATCAGAAGGTCGGTTACAGTTACAGAATGTTGGTTACAGCAGAAGGTTCGTTACAGTTACAGCAGAAGGTGGGTTACAGTTACAGCAGAAGTTGGGTTACAGTTACAGCAGAAGGTCGGTTACAGTTACATCAGAAGGTCGGTTACAGTTACAGCAGAAGGTCGGTTACAGTTACAGCAGAAGGTCGGTTACAGTTACAGCAGAAGGTTGGTTACAGTTACAGCAGAAGGTCGGTTACAGTTACAGCAGAAGGTCGGTTACAGTTACAGCAGAAGTTGGGTTACAGTTACAGCAGAAGGTTGGTTACAGTTACAGCAGAAGGTCGGTTATAGTTACAGCAGAAGGTGGGTTACAGGTACAGCAGAAGGTGGGTTACAGTTACAGCAGAAGTTGGGTTACAGTTACAGCAGAAGGTCGGTTATAGTTACAGCAGAAGGTGGGTTACAGGTACAGCAGAAGGTGGGTTACAGTTACAGCAGAAGTTGGGTTACAGTTACAGCAGAAGGTTGACTAAAGGCCAGCGGGTAGTACAGTTGTCAGCTTCCTCCAGCAGTAATAACACATTCCTCAACAGCACTCACTGATGTATGCATGACTTGTGTGTTGCTTTGACTCCTGTGTACACAACCACCGCTACACACATACACACACACATGCAACTCTTTCTCTCACACACACACACACACACACACACACACACACACACACAGCACGCAACTTCTTCTCTCACTCACACGCACGCACGCACACACACACACACACACACACGCACGCAACTCTTCACACACACACACACACACACACGGAAGAGGTCAGACTGCCAGAGGTGTTTTCTTTTCTCTGTTTGTTGATTTAAATTCAGCATTGTGTAAAAATAAACAGAGAGAGAGAGAGAGAGAGAGAGAGAGAGAGAGAGGGGGGCGGGGCAAAACACCAGCACTTGTTGTTATACTGGAGTCTGCGGCCCAAGATTAACCTCCTGCTTACTGTCTGTACTATTAACCCCCACCACCATCACTACCACCACCACCATCATCACCACCACACTACCATCACCACCATCACCACCACTACCATCATCACCACTACTACCATCACCACCACCACTACCATCACTACCACTACTACCATCATTACCTCTACCACCACTACTACCATCACCACCACCACTACCATCACTACCACCATCACCACCACCATCACCACCAATACTACCACTACCACCACTCACCTTTTTGGTAAATCGGGAGAACTTTGTATTTATTTTGATAACTTCGTGGACTTTTTGTTGATATAAAGTGGTGGGCGAGGTAAGGAAGGGTGAGGGAGGGAGGATGGGTGAGGGAGGGAGGATGGGTGAGGGAGGGAGGATGGGTGAGGGAGGGAGGATGGGAGGACGAGGAGGGAGGGGAGGACGAGGAGGGAGGGGAGGATGGGTGGGGAGGGAGGGGATGACGGGTGAGGGGAGGGAGGGATAAGTGGGAGGAGGAAGGGGTGAGGGAGGGAGGACGGTGAGGGAGGGAGGATGGGTGAGGGAGGGAAGATGGGTGAGGGATGGGAGGATGGCTGGAGGCAAGGAGGATGGAGGTAGAAAGTTAGGCTGAAGGAGGTATTAGTACAGCACAGCAGCACCACACCTCACGTTATATTAGATCAGAATAACCAAACAAATCCAGGTCGTCCTGCTGGTCAATAAATATTTTTTTACATTATATTAAAACTTCCCATCTTCAACACGTACCAAACTTCCCATCACACCGGTACCAAACTCTCATCACCGGTACCAAACTTCCATCATCACCGGTACCAAACTTCCCATCATCACCGGTACCAAACTTCCCATCATCAATGGCACCAAACTTCCCATCACCGGTACCAAACTCCATCATCACCGGTAATTCAACCTCCCATCATCACTGGTACCAACTCCCATCATCAATGGTACCAAACTTCCATCACACCGGTACACTAAACTTCCCACCACCGGTATCTTCGAACTTCCCATCATCACCGGTACCAAACTCCCATCATCACCGGTACCAAACTTCCCATCATCACCGGTACTAAACTTCCACCATCACGAGAAAATGTCAAACTTCCCATCATTACCGGTACTAAACTTCCCATCACACTGGTACTAAACTTCCATCATCACGGTACCAAACTTCCTCATGACTAATTGAACATTATTTATAATATCTTCAAAAGAATAAAATTAATATTACTGTGATATTTCTACACTTTGTCCTCAACACTGTTCTTTCACGACTGGTCCTCGACATCATCCTCGACACTGTCCTCATATACGGAAAAATATATATATATTGTTTCATTACGAGATTAAATAAAATAATACTTGATATATCTTTTGTTTATTTCAACGTTAATGTTTTATTTGAAGGAGCAGGGAGAATTTTAGTCACACCACGAGTAACATAACGTCTGTGCCTGATTACACTGTAGTTCCTCAGCTAATTCTGAGGTGCTCCTGAGTGACATAACCCCATATTAGACACTCTCTGGATGGAGTGACAACCCCCTTTCCTGTCACTCCTGATGTCATCAACTGGTGTGAGTGGTTCATGAGGCACCTAGACCACGAATGTATTTTCGTGTTTTACTTGGGTCTCTAACTACCCACTCACAGGATTTAATTGACTGATTGTTGTGTGCTTTAAAGCATCCAGCTGAGTCCACGTTTTCTCATCCGCCTAACGTCCCAGTCTGTTTATCGTGTGTGTGTGTGTGTGTTGAGGCACATTAGAGAGTTGTGAGGTGGGTGAACTCGTCTTCAAAAGGATCATTTCTTTTCCTCCCAAGATAGCCACCCTCCTTTCTTCTGTCATCCTCCCTTCTCATCCTCCTCCTCCTCCCCTCCTCCTCCTCCTCCCTCCTTTTATCATCATCCCCATCATCATCCTCCTCCTCCTCCTCCTCTCATCATCATCCTCCTCCCTCTTCCTCCTCTTCATCATCATCCTCCTCCTCCTCCTCCTCCCTCCCTCCTCCTCCTCCTCCTCCTCCTCCTCCTCTTCATCATCATCATCCTTCTGATCCCATCCTCTTCATCATCATCATCCTCCTCCTCCCTCCTCCTCCTCCTCCTCCTCCTCCTTTTCATCATCATCTCATCATCATCATCCTCCTCCCTCTTTCATCATCCCTCCTCCTCCTCCTCCTCCCCCATCCTCTTCATCATCATCCTCTTCATCCTCCTCCTCCTCTTCATCATCATCATCATCCTCTTTATCATCATCCTCCTCCTCCTCTTCATCATCATCCTCTTCATCCTCCTCCTCCTCCTCTTCATCATCCTCCTCCTCCTCTTCATCATCATCCTCTTCATCCTCCTCCTCCTCCTCTTCATCATCATCCTCTTCCTCTTCTTCTTTTACCATTACTACCACTACATCTTACTAGCCACCACCTCCACTACTTACCATTACCACCTACCACTACCACCACTACCACTACCACCACTACCACCACCACACCACCACCTCCTACCACCACCACTACCTCCTCCTACCACCACCACTACCTCCTCCTACCACCACTACCTCCTACCACCACCACTACCTCCTCCCTACCTCCCTACCTCCTCCCTACCACTACTACCACCTCCTACCACCACCACTACCTCCTCCCTACCACCACCACTACCTCTCTACCACCACCACCACACCACCTCCCACCACTACCACCTCCTACCACCACTACTACCCACCACTACTACCACCTCCTACCACTACCACCTCCACCACCACCACACTCCTCCTCCTACCACCACTACCTCCTCCTACCACCACTACCTCCTCCTACCACCACTACCTCCTCCTACCACCACTACCTCCTCCTACCACCACTACCACCCCCTACCAGCACCACCACTACGTCCTCCTCCTATCACTACTACCACCATCCACCCCTCCTCCGTAATCACACCCGACATGATGGTCAGGGAAGATCATCGTCTCCTGTTTAGATTAAGTTTTCATATTGAACAAGACTTCAGCTGTTAACATGGCACAATGGCCTGTTATTACAAGGTGGGGGAGATGGTACACAGATGGAGAGATGTACTTGAGAGATGTTTTTCGGTGTTAAGAGATGTGGAGAGGGTATGTGAGAGATGTTTTTCGGTGTTAAGAGATGTGGAGAGGGTATGTGAGAGATGTTTTTCGGTGTTAAGAGATGTGGAGAGGGTATGTGAGAGATGTTTTTCGGTGTTTAGAGATACTGAGAGACGGAAATGATTGAGATAATACGTAAATACAGTAGAGAGATACAGACGTTTTAATGGTGTAATGTGAACCAAAAATAACTTGTGATTTATGTGACTGTTATTGTTGGACGAAAACAGGAGGAGAGAGAGAGAGAGAGAGAGAGAGAGAGAGAGAGAGAGAGAGAGAGAGAGAGAGAGAGTGTAAATGAGGAGGAAAATAAAATGAGGTAGAATAGGAGGGCGAAGAGGAAGAGGAAAGAGGAGGGGGAGGAGAGGTCTGTTGGTCAGCTGTAACAAGTGTGTGGGAGAGAGAGGGTAAATAAGAGACTTAAGTGATCGTGGTTAAAAAAATGAGATGAATAAGGAGAAGCATAAAGGGGGAGTTAATGGAAGGGAAATGAGGGAGAGAGAGAAACAGAGAGAGGGAGAGGCGGAGGATCTGGTTGGCCGAGGGATCAAGTCTGAGAGAGAGTGCCGCCGGCCATGGCACTGGTGATGGCACTCCTCCAGGATCATCATCAGTGCCTGGCAGTTGCTGGGTCACGTGCTGGAGTCTCAAAGGTTCCTACGTTAATTTTTATTTTTTTCTCTTGTGTCCTGAGAACTAACCTAACCTAACCCCCAAAGTTCTCACACTCTTACCTTTGAAATTAAGAGAACGTATCACCTTATGGTAGAGTCTCAGGGTGATTTGGCTGACATTTTGATCGTCGTGTTTGGGTGTCTTAACTTTAATTAGCCAACAGAGTGCATCATCTTAAACAATAGCAATTAGTGGGAATATTTTACCTTACGCTGCTTTGGGAATATCTGTCTTTGTGTCGTAGCTTGAGAGACTAATTAGATACGTCTATATATATCACTAGTTAAGAGGAAAAATTTTCTTACGACGCTTTGAGAATCTTGACTATCTGCCACATTTCCCACTCCTCTGATCATCACCCCCAGCTGACCTGGTAACTGTTGGTGGGGGGAGGGGAGGGGCTGGGGTGGGTGAGGAGCAGCTGGGGGTGGAGAGGGAGGATCTGGGGGGAGGGGTGAGGAGGAACGTGGCTTGGTAACTGATTCAAGCGGAGGTGCAAGGAGGGATAGGAAAGGGAAGAGGAAGAGTAGGAAGGGAGAGGAAGAAGAGTAGGGGGGGTAGAAAGAAGAGGAGGGGTGGTAGATGAAGACGAAGAAGAAAAATAAGAGAAACAAGAGGAGAGGAAGAACCACAACAATGCAGTAATAATAAACAAGTATAACACGTGACTCACCTGGTGTTGTTGTTGATGTGTTGTAGGTGGCGGTCCTCCTCCTCCCATGGTGCACCTGTGAGAGGGACACACACACACACACCTGGTTAATTAATTAGTCTGTGACGTCAATGGTATACACACAACGTACACTCACGCAGCCATACACACAGTCATACACACACTCATACACACACACACCTAGACAGTGCAAAACCGACATCCACCTTACTAGTACACATCCCCGACAGCCATAAACAAACGTACATCCCGACAGACAAAGCGTTGAGGGATCTACTGTTTACGTTGATCTATTGTTTACGTTGAAGGATCTATTGTTTACCTACTGGTGAAGAAATTCCCAGCCTAGGGCCCATCAGGACAGGGGATGGTCAGTGTATAGTGATGGATATTCTCCCTTGGTACATGGTGTTAAGACCAGACCGACACGACCTGTGTGTGTGTGATGTGTTGCTGGTGATGTGTTACCAGGGATGTGCCACACTATACATGTTTAAGATTGATGTGACATACTAGAGATGTATCATAGTGGATATGTCACACTGTGTCAGGATGATCTGTCGCACTAGGTATGTGTCACGGCGAATATGTGTAATACCAGGTATGTATCAGGGTGGTGATGTCATCCAGGCATATATCAGGGTGGTGATGTGTCACACCAGGTATGTGTCAGGGTGGTGATGTATGACACAGATGGTGTAGTCGCCATAATAGCCTGTCACGGGCCAGACCATTAATCAAGGTTGGCGATAATTTCCGAGGCGCGGGTCACAAACAAGACACGTGTGTGTATGTCTGTGTGTGTATGTGTGTGTGGACAGTTGAAGGTCAAATAGGCCCCAGCCTGACCTAACGTAACCATCACGGTTGTGCCACCTTTTAAAAAAGCTCCTAAAGGTTGGGGGGCTATTAGGAGGGTGACACACACACAGTCGTGAGAAGTGAACGTAAAGACACGATATACAAGTACTGGGGGAGGATCAGGGGGTCGTTTATTCATGCTGGGGGAGGTGGTGGTAGCTGGGGAGAAAGTAGCAGGTGGTGGTAGCTGGGGGAGAAAGTGGTAGTGGTAGCTGGGGGAGGTGATGTTGGTGGCTGGGGGAGAAGGTGGCGGTAGCTGGGGGAGGAAGTGGTAGTGGGTGTTGGTGGCTGGGGGTGGCGGTGGTGAGTGGAGGAGGTGGCAGGCAACACACACCTCAGCTTTTGTGCCTTGTTACTCCTGGTAAGTTCAGGTTGGTGCACTTCTGCCTTGTGATCTTTGTCTCACCATACGAGTTTAATGATTACTCCTGGGCGAGTCTCTTAACTTGAACTAGAAACCTCCTAGAACTGTATTGAACCGCCTAGAACGGAGTAGAACCTTCTAGAACCACGTAAAGGCGGACAGAACCACAAAGAACTAGCTAGGACCTTCTTAATCCAGCCAGAATAAACCAAGTCAGAACAAACAGTTACCTAAACCAACGAGAAAATATGGAACATTTCTACGTCATTTGTGAGTTTAACAAGCTGAGAGAGTTGGCCTAATTGTGCAAGAAACTCAACCCGACGGAATCAAGTATGCCGAGCAAAAATATGAGATGTAGAAATAAGATGTTTGTGTTGGAAAGTCTGTCTGCGAGTGTTTTTTAATTGAATCTACAGAGTATAACGGCGAGAAGAGTCTATATCATGACTTGTGAAAATGCTAAGGAAAAATAAAAGATGAAAATGTGTTGGTACATTTTTTTATATAAACACACGAGGCACAATGGAGCGAGTGTCGTGTTTGTTTACCTTTTGGGTTAGTTGGTGGCAGCGGTGGGATTCGTCGCCCTGCTCCCTCTCCCCCGCCACCACCCTCGCCTCCTTCCTTCTCCCCGTGATGCCTCCCTCACCTTCTTTCGTGCCGACCCGCCCACCTTCTCCTTGCGTGCCACCTCTCCTCCCACTCATGCCCCATCATTCACCCTCCCCTCCCCCAATACCGCTTTGCCTCCCTTATCCCCCTGCCGCCTCCCCCTTATCCCCCTACCGCATCCCCCCTTATCCCCCTGCCGCCTCGTCCCTTATCCCCCCGCCTCCTTCCTTTATCCCCTGCCCTTCGCCTTCCTTATCCCTCTGCCGCCTCGTCCCCCCCTTATCCCTTTCCTCGCCCCCTTATCCTCCTGCCGCCTCGTCCCCCTTATCCCCCCCCCGCCCCTTTATCCCCTGCCTCCCCCTTATCCCCTGCCGCCTGTTCCCCCTTATCCGCCTGCCGCCTCGTCCCCCCTTATCCCCCCTGCCGCCTCGTCCCCCTTATCCCTGCCGCCCCCGCCTTCCCCTGCCGCCCCCCCTTCCTTGCCTCGTTCCCCCCATCCCCGCCCCTTATCCCCTTGCCTCGTTCCCCTTATCCCCCTGCCTCGTCCCCCTTATCCCCCTGCCTCGTCCCCCTGCCGCCTCGCCCCCTTATCCTTGCCGCCTCGTTCCCCTTATCCCTTGCCGCCTCGTTCCCCCTGCCGCCTCATCCCCTGCCGCCTCCCCCTTATCCCCTGCCGCCTCGTTCCCCTTATCCCCTGCCTCGCCCCCCTTATCCCCCTGCCCCTGCCCTCCCTTATCCCCTGCCGCCTCCCCCTTATCCCCCTCCTCGTCCCCCTGCCTCGTCCCCCCGCCGTCCCCCTGCCGCCCCCCCCCCCCTGCCGCCTCGCCCTCCTTATCCCCCTGCCGCCTCGTTCCCCTTATCCCCTGCCGCCTCGTTCCCCCTTATCCCCCTGCCGCCTCCCTTCCCCTTATCCCCCTGCCGCCTCGTTCCCCTTATCCCCCTGCCGCCTGCCCCCCTTATCCTGCCGCCCCCTTATCCCCTGCCGCCCGTCCCCCCCCTCGCCCTCGTCCCCTGTCCCCCCCTTTCCCCTGCCGCCTCGTTCCCCCTTATCCCCTTGCCGCCTCGTCCGCCCTTATCCCCTGCCGCCTCGTTCCCCTTATCCCTTGCCGCCTCGTCCCCCCTGCCGCCTCGCCCAGTATTTCAAGAACGTTTTAAACCTCTCCTGACGGCCACAAAATCTCGTGCCTGTAGTTTACTTGGTCGTATCACAGTCCTTTGTTTGTCCGGCTCCCGCGGCATCCAAATGGAAGTCGAATTTTTATTTTATTTTTTCTATTTTATATCTCTCTCTTTCTCTCTGTCTCTCTCACTTTGACTTAAGTTTTTGTCTCTAATGTATTCTCCAATCCACGAGAGAAAGTAACATATCTCCACACGGCTCACTTCCATCTCTGGCGTGGATAGTTTTTCCTCAGTTCAAGAAATATAACAACAATTGGCCTTTGGAGGAAAAAAAAACTCGTTGCAATCTACTGAATTATTAAATAAAAATGTGAATAAAATGAAAAAAAAATAATAACCCGAGGTTGTGACCATGACCGGGGAGGAAGAGGCTGTGGTGGAGTAATAACCCCAAGAGGCGGTAAAAGTTTGACCTGAGAGCCCCTCATTCATCATCACTCCTAAGTACCTTCCTCAGATCAAAGCCATCACCACCTATTTTTTCAGTCATTAAGATGGTAATTTAGGGAAAAAGCTGCTGGTGAATCCTGAACAAAGGTAAATCTAATTACTGGTTCTCATCCTTTTATAATCACTCAGAAAAGACGGAGGATTATTAAATTTAATGTTCATATTACACACACCTCAATTTTTTAGATAATTACAGGTATTTTTTTGTACCGGACTATTGTGGGGTTGCAATCTCTGGAGCCCTACTGTTGTTATTAGTTCGTATTAAGTAAAGTAAGACCAAATATTGTAAACCGTAATTAATTATTATGTCTTCCAAAGTAACATTAATTATATCAAGAATAGGTAATAGAGCATTCCAATTAACTATACACCTGTTGAACATTTAATTTATCCTGTGGAGTTAACTTATATTAATTTTACTGGGCACCCACAAACAATAATTTTCCCTATATAAGAAGAATAAGGTAAAATAGCTTTAGTGATAAGTATTACAGGTTGCACAGGGACTTTTCGATCACCTTGTATTATTATTGTTGTTGATGTTCGTGTGTGACATTAATTGCTCTGAGGAATTACCTGCTTGTCTGTAATTATACCGTAACGTCTTGGTCGTATAATTCAAGCAAATGAACGTCATTGTTGGCATTAATAGCTGTAGTGTTTTCTTGTATATTAACCAAAATACATTCCAGTCCGCCATGAGTGTCTATGAAGTCAAACACGCGATATATCTACGAACACTTATCATAGGAAATAATTACATCCCTGCTGTTATGACGTTCACACAGACACGAGGAAGACGGGAGGCTCCAATAGTACATCAGGGGCTTGTTTGGGGATGTGTAGGGAGGGTCAGGGAGGGGAGGGTAACTAAGGGAACAGGGAGGATCAAGGGAAGGTAACGGGGTCAGGGGGTAGAAAGGGGAAGGGAGTAGGGAGGGTCAGGGGTAGGCAGGGAAGGAAGGGGTTATGGGAGGGAGGGAGGGAGGAAGAGAGAACAGACAATGGGGAGGGGGCGGGATGGTTGATGGAGGGTGTAACTTGACAGAGTATTGATCATCAGCTGTAGTGTAGCGAGAGACGTGAAGTGTTATGGTAGTGTACTGACCTCTCTCTCGTGTGTGTGTGTGTGTGTTTTTATTGATGTACACACGTTTACGAATATATGTCCATGATAAATATACACACACGTTCATCAACACTGCCACATACTAACCACACGTACAAAATACTGTACACATTAACTCACACTGTCGACCCAACACATAAATATGAGCTGTCTGAGTTTAAAATACAACATACAATAAAATAAAAAGCCCCTGCGTGTTACATTACAGTATACACAGTTCCCCACCTGTTAAAATACAGGCTACAGGTAAATACAACGTCCCCCAGGTGGTAGGAAAAAGAGGTAAGAAGCCCTCGTGTGTGGTGACGGGTCTAGCGAGTGAGCCTTTACTTATTCCGTGTGGCAGAGGGGATCAGATCCTCTCCCTTAGTGTCAGATCCTAAACCCAGCGGGAATATAAAGGATCAGAATCTGCTCTCTGGTCTGTTAAGGAGGATCTTTATTGTGCCTAGAGGATCAAGTGGCCACGACCATGTATACACACACATAAATACGTACAGTTATACACACACGTACACGTTTAAATGCACACGTCTTACTGCCTGATAAGCACACAGATACATCTCTCTCTCTCTCTCTCTCTCTCTCACACACACACACACACACACACACACACACACACGTACGTCTCGCAGTGTACCCAAGCGTGAGGACCCACAACTCTCAGTGTCAACAACAGGATTCGTACCTGGAAAGATTCGCAAAAAAAAATATATTGAATATCAACTTAAGGTCTCAAATTCATCTGAGAGGGGGGCAGGTAGTGAGAGAGGAGGAAGAGTGAGAGGAGGCAGGTAGTGAAGGGGGCAGGTAGTGAGAGAGAGGCAGGTAGTGAGAGAGGCAGGTTGTGAGAGAGGGAGAGGAGCAGAGTGAGAGAGAGAGAGAGGTATTTTGTTGTTGTCATGTCTACAAATGGCTCAGTTGGTCGGGTTCACTCTCACTGCTTCATCCTCTTGTTATGTGAATCATCTGTTGAGTGTGTCGGAGCGTTATGAACCTCTTCCCTCGTCAACATTATGAAGCGTGTTTACAAAGTGTTTTCGCCTCCCTTCCTTTGGTTTCCTTCCCTCCTCCTTTTCCTCCATCCTCCTTCCTTCCTTCTCCTTTCTCTCTTTTCACATCCTTCCTCTTCCTCCTCTCTCTCTCTCCTCTCCCTCCCTCACACTATGACGTGGGCCGCTGCATCATCACCTGGTTTATGACTCTTTATCATGTTTTCCCCAGCAGTTTGACTCTCTCTCTCTCTCTCTCTCTCTCTCTCTCTCTCTCTCTTTGAAGCTTGGGGTCATACACACACACAAAACGTACAAGTTGGGACACACACACACACACACACACGCATACACATACACTCCTCCCTCCTCTCCCTTTCCCTCTCACCCTTCTCCTTTCCTCCCCTTCCCTCCCTCCCCAGCCGTGGTTGATACACCATCCCGGCCAACACACTGATATAACTCCTGTCTGTCTGTTTCTGTCTGTCTATCTAACCTCTTTATACAGGATGACATAGGAAGTATTATAGTAATTTTGAGGTGGTTGATACACCATCCCGGCCAACACACTGATATAACTCCTGTCTGTCTGTTTCTGTCTGTCTATCTAACCTCTTTATACAGGATGACATAGGAAGTATTATAGTAATTTTGAGGTTTATAATATACCCTAAATGAATTACTACAAAAAAAAATTAATAAATGCGTAATAAGAATAATAATAATCAATACACCAGCCAAGGAATTGAAATAATGCCCGATATAAAATAAAGAATAAATGAGGTAAATATAGGAAAAACTGTTAAAATAGTTAAGTAAAGGTAAAATATATTATAGCAGGTGGAGGCGGTAGTGAAGATTTTGGGTTAAGTTGGTGGTGATGGATGTGTGGAGGGAGGGAGGGAGGGAGGGTTAGCTTGATGGATAAGGTGTGCTATGTATAATGTATGTGTCTCTCTCTCTCTCTCTCTCTCTCTCTCTCTCGTTTTTTCCTTCCTTTCCTTCCTATTTCCTTCCATCCTTCTCTTTCTATCCTTCCTTCTCTCTTTCCTTCCTTTTTGTTTATTTCCTTCCCTTCCTCCTTTATTTCTTTCCTTACCAACTTCCCTGTCCTTCCTTCCTTCCTACCCTTGCATTCCTTCTTTCTACCTCCCTCTTTCTCCTTCCTTCCCTTCCTTCCTTCCATCGACCACTCCTTACCCTTCCTTCGTAAATCCCGGCCCATCATCTAAGCCCCTCGCCCTTCACCACCACACTACCTCTCTCGCCTTTGGTCATTATTCCCATCATCAGACATAACTCCCCCATCATCAGACATAACTCCCCATCAGACATAACCCCATCATCAGACATAACTCCCCCATCATGACATACTCCCCCATCATCAGACATGACCCCATCATCAGACATGACTCCCCCATCCATGACTCATCAGACATAACTCCCCATCATCAGACATACTCCCCATCATCAGACATGATCATCAGACATGCTCCCCATCATCAGACCCATCATCAGACATAACTCCCCCATCATCAGACATCAGACATAACCCCCCCATCATCAGACGTAACCCCATCATCAGACATAACCCCCATCATCAGACATAACTCCCCATCATCAGACATCATAGCCCCCATCATCAGACATGACTCATCATCAGACATTCCCCCATCATCAGACATAACTCCCCATCATCAGACATAACTCCCCCATCATCAGACATAGCCCCATCATCAGACATAACCCCACCATCATCAGACGTAACTCCCCATCATCAGACATAACCCCCATCATCAGACATAACCCCCATCATCAGACAACCCCCATCATCAGACATAACTCCCCCATCATCAGACATAACTCCCCCATCATCAGACATATAACCCCCATCATCAGACATAACTCCCCATCATCAGACATAACCCCCATCATCAGACATAACTCCCCATCAGACATAACCCCCATCATCAGACATAACCCCATCATCAGACATACTCCCCATCATCAGACATGACTCATCAGACACATCATCAGACATAACCCCATCATCAGACTCCCCATCATCAGACATACCCCATCATCAGACATGATCAGACATAACTCCCCATCATCAGACATAACTCCCATCATCAGACATGACTCCCCCATCATCAGACATATCATCCCCATCATCAGACATGACTCCCCATCATCAACATGCTCCCATCATCAGACATGACTCCCATCATCAGACATGACTCCCCATCATCAGACATCCCCCCATCATCAGACATAACCCCCATCATCAGACATAACTCCCCATCATCAGACATCATCATCAGACATAACTCCCCATCATCAGACATAACTCCCCCATCATCAGACATAACATCCCCCATCAGACATAACTCCCCCCATCATCAGACATAACTCCCCATCATCAGACATAACTCCCCCATCATCAGACATAACTCCCTCATGGCCCCATCAGACACTGTTAGGGCCGCCCTTCCTGACCCTTTACACAGGGCAGAGTAATAAGGCCATCAAAGCCCTCACCGGGGCCCCGCACACGCTAGCCCTCATTAATTCCGTCTCACCATTTCAGAATTATCATAGAGAGGGCTGCGGGGCGGGGTGGGGCAGAATAGGGTGACAGTGCAGTGGATTGGGTCGTGACGGGGCGGGTGGAGTGGGATGGAGCTGGGTGGGGTAGAATGGGGTGGGGCAGTGCAGTGGAGCGGGGCAGAGCAGAGTGGGGTGGAGTGGAACGGAACGGAACGGAACGGGGCAGAAGTGGGGTAAGGAAGGAAGGAAGGAAGGAATAGAAAAATTAGCCCTAATAAACAGCACAATGCGAAGTAGAATTACCCAATGCAGAAACTTATAGGAAACCAGTTTTAAGTTTTAGCTGAGTAACTCAAATTTAGAAACCATTTTACCATCTGCACCAACGAGGAAATATTTAATACAAAGAAATCCTGTGACGAGACCGGGTGGGTGGGTGGCTGGGCTGGCTGGGTGGCTGGGCTGGGCTGGGTGGGTGGCTAGGCTGGGTGGCTCTTGACTCTCGCCTCATTGTCAAAATACTGGGCTTTGTCTTCCACTTCACTGCTACCTACTCATTCTTCCTCCCCTCCCCACTCACTCTTCATCTCTCCCTTCCACTCTCTACCCTTCCCCCACTTATTCCATCTCTCCCCCTCCCCCTACCTACTCTTTCATCACACTAACTCATGAAAGCTGCACAAATATTTCAGCTTAGAATGAAAAATATCCGAGAGCTCTTAAATCGCGCGCGTCGAAATGGGGGGGAGAAGGGGGGGGGAGACGGTGAACCAATAGGAGTTGAGGACTTCCTTGCCTCTCCACCAATCCCAATACCGCCCTGGTGTCGATGTTCATTTGTTTACACCTTACAATGTGCAGTGAACAGGAGGTACACTGAAATGAGTTCCCTTACAGTGTACAGGTGAGTTAATGAGTTCCCTTACAGTGTACAGGTGAGTTAATGAGTTCCCTTACAGTGTACAGGTGAGTTAATGAGTTCCCTTACAGTGTACAGGTGAGTTAATGAGTTCCCTTACAGTGTACAGGTGAGTTAACGAGTTCCCTTACAGTGTACAGGTGAGTTAATGAGTTCCCTTACAGTGTACAGGTGAGTTAATGAGTTCCCTTACAGTGTACAGGTGAGTTAACGAGTTCCCTTACAGTGTACAGGTGAGTTAATGAGTTCCCTTACAGTGTACAGGTGAGTTAACGAGTTCCCTTACAGTGTACAGGTGAGTTAATGAGTTCCCTTACAGTGTACAGGTGAGATAATTAGTTCACTTACCTGGCATGGTGGAGACGGGGGGAGGGAGGAGGAACCATGAGAGAAATAGTAGGAGCCTCACTATCTCTGACCAAGGACCACACTCCATCCTTGTCTCTGTACGACCCTGAGGCCACCGAGTCCTTAAGTCAGGTGCTGGGGTCGTGAAAGTTGTCCTCCTGGGTGCTGGGGTCGTGAACGTCGTCCTCCTGGGTGCTGGGGTCGTGAAAGTTGTCCTCCTAGGTGCTGGGGTCGTGAATGTCGTCCTCCTAGGTGCTGGGGTCGTGAACGTCGTCCTCCTGGGTGATGCGGGTCGTGAGAGTCGTCCTCCTAGGTGCTGGGGTCGTGAGAGTCGTCCTCCTAGGTGCTGGGGTCGTGAAAGTCGTCCTCCTAGGTGCTGGGGGTCGTGGTTGTCCTCCTGGGTGCTGGGGTCGTGAAAGTTGTCCTCCTAGGTGCTGGGGTCGTGAATGTCGTCCTCCTAGGTGCTGGGGTCGTGAACGTCGTCCTCCTGGGTGATGCGGGTCGTGAGAGTCGTCCTCCTAGGTGCTGGGGTCGTGAGAGTCGTCCTCCTAGGTGCTGGGGTCGTGAAAGTCGTCCTCCTAGGTGCTGGGGGTCGTCAATCTCCCACAACTAAAACTATGATATGTTTTTGATCTCTTAAATGAATGTCTCTCAGTCTTTAATAAAATACTACGTTGATATATCTCTTGTTCTCTCACTAGATGTTTGTCTCTCTATCTCTAAGAATTGTGATTTCTTATTTTTTGTCTAACTCCAACTAATTCGATCTCTTTACCTGTTGTCTCTTAAAGGTTACACAGACACACATATATTATCTCTCTGTCTTTAGTTCAATAATCACTAAGGCAAAAGTTACGATATGTCGAGTCATTTAATCACAGTAAATCACCATTAAAACTCCACCTGACGTGATTAAACTGCTATAGGATTTTTTTTTTTACATGAGGCGTAAAAAATTCTTCGTCTGGAGTTGAGTGTTGGGAGTTTTATTTCTTCTTCTGGCGTTGAAGGGGGGTTAATGTTCTCTGCCTGGCGTTGAAGGGGGTTAATGTTCTCTGCCTGGCGTTGAAGAGGAGTTAATGTCCTTTGCCTGCCGGTGAAAGTTGTAAAAGTTCTTCGCCTGGCGCGGGAGAGTGAGGGGTTAAGGTGACAAACTCTTGGGTGTTGTGTGTCTATATTTTAACTCTTCTCTTGTGTTTTACCTCCTCCTCTCTCACACTCTTTCCCTCCCCTTCCTTCTTCCGTCTCCCCCTCTTTCCTCCTCCTTCCCTCTCCCCCTCTTTCCTCCTCCTTCCCTCTCCCCCCCTCTCTTATCTCACCCTCTCCTTCCTCCTCCCCCTCCCCCTCTTCTTTTCACCTCTCTCTCACTCTTCCTTCCTCCTCATTTAGCCATAGTCTTCGTCTTCCTCGCCGTCTGGAATAACAAAGAAACCACAATAAATTTTAGTGAATAGAGAAACGGAGGAGAACTGCACTTTACTTAATTATCTCAAGAGTCGTAAGTGTAAGTAAATATAAGTAATAAGTGATAAAGTAAATAAATAATGAGACAAAAATCTTACTTGTTTGTGTCGTAATAAAGTAGATATTTACAAGACTTACCATTGAACTAATATTGATACTCTTATTAGTTATGTGTGTAATAATTGATCTGTAGTATTTATTTAACACCAGGTAAGTGATGTTTATTGACCTTTGGTGGTGACCCATAAGGTTTACTAGTCAGTTGGGTATCTTGCTTGACTGAGGGAAGGATTGATTGCTTGACTGAGGGAAGGATTGATTGCTTGACTGAGGGAAGGATTGATTGCTTGACTGAGGGAAGGATTGATTGCTTGACTGAGGGAAGGATTGATTGCTTGACTGAAACATTGGTGATGGAGCTGAGGGGTTTAGCTAGTTACTGGGGGGACTCCTTGCAGAGCTTTAGTGGGGGAGTGGAGCGCTTGATCCTGTGCTTGTGCAATCGCCTTGCAACTTCAAATTCTTCCACTAAGTCTCTCTCTCTCTCTCTCTCTTTCTCGTTATTCACAGCCAGTTATAAATCCACGCACAATCTATCTGTCTATCTGTTGTCTGTCTCTGTCTATATATCTATTGTCTCTGTGTCTATGTATCTATCTAACCCATGTCGACAAATATGAGTTAAGTCAGGCGGTGTGTGAGGGAGTATGCTATATAGGGCCTCCCATCAATAATCAATTTATTCCTGGAACTGAAATGTTACTGGTCTCGTGTGGGGCTGAAACTGGCCTAGTGTGGGACTGAAATTGGCCTCGTGTGGGGCTGAAACTGGCCTAGTGTGGGACTGAAATTGGCCTCGTGTGGGGCTGAAACTCTGGCCTCGTGTGGGGCTGAAACTCTGGTCTCGTGTGGGGCTGAAACTCTGGTCTCGTGTGGGGCTGAAACTCTGGCCTCGTGTGGGGCTGAAACAATTATCATCACCTCCTTCCACACTGTCCCTCCTCCTCTCCTCTCTCCTTCCCCAGTAAATATTAATTAATTTTGGTGTCAGTGTGGTGAGTGCTGTGGGGAGATGTGGTGTGTGTGTGTGTGTGTGTGTGTGTGTGTGTGTGTGTGTGTGTGTGTGTGTGTGTGTGTGTGTGTGTGTGTGTGTGTGTGTGTGTGTGTGTGTGTGTGTGTGTGTGTGTGTGTGTGTGTGTGTGTGTGTGTGTGTGTGTGTGTGTGTGTGATTCTTTCTTTTCATGGATGAGATAAGGCACTGTTTGATGACAACCTGCCTGGGTACACACTCTCTCTCTCTCTCTCTCTCTCTCTCTCATGATCTCCTTGAACCGCCCCAAAAAACACGATCCATCAATAACAAACACAAGGACAGTAATTGTGAATAACACCTGAGGAAGTAGGTCAGGTCAGGTCAGGTGGATGTTGTCAATGTAAACAACAATAATATATGTTAGTTGTGTTAATATTGTCGTCACGTAACATGGGGGGGGGGGATAGTTTGTTTGCACTTGTTTAGTCGTTGTTTATACACGGGTCACTAAGGCTTTTGTTGCCAATTGTGTTTATGTCTAGCGGCTTACACTCATGGCCCGGGGGTGCAGTGTGTGGTGAGCTGGCCGGGGGCACGGGGAGATTTTTCTTTGACAGGAAAGACGCGCTTAGAGCTGACTAACACAACTATAAATTACACTCTAGGTTAGGTTAGGTTATGTTGGGTTGGATGTCCTTAGGTTTAAATGTACGTCTGTCTGTCCGTCTTCCCAGCCACCATACGGGTTCTTAAGAGAGATCAAACAAAAATTATGACCACAATAACATGACAAAGTGTGAGCACGACTGTAATTATCCGGTGAGGGAACAGTGAGCCCAGGTGTAAACACGACCTCCTGTTCCCCTACTCTCATGCCCTCACCCTCCTGCCCCCCTCAACCTCCCCCATTCAAACAAACCCTCCCTCCCCAACTCTCCCCCCCTTACACACATCCCCCTTCCCCCTTCAAACACACACCCAACCCTTTCCCCTTCCCACTCACATATACCCTCCCCTCAACCAAATACACACCGCCCACTTTCCTACATGTTACACACCCGCCTCCCCTTCCACCTCTCACCACTTCCTGCCCTCCCCCCTACACACACAGCCAAAGCACAAATGAAAGCAGTTCAAACTTACATGTAATTAAGTCACAGACGGTGGTGGCTGGAAGTTAATTTACCAGGTAGAGCTTGTGGTAAGGAAAGCCCATTGTGCTAATTACAACTCCTACCTGTGACTCGGACCTGTAATTGTTATTGACCTGTGACTCGGACCTGTAATTGTTATTGACCTGTGACTCGGACCTGTAATTGTTATTGACCTGTGACTCGGACCTGTAATTGTTATTGACCTGTGACTCGGACCTGTAATTGTTATTGACCTGTGACTCGGACCTGTAATTGTTATTGACCTGTGACTCGGACCTGTAATTGTTATTGACCTGTGACTCGTGACCTGTGTGTGTGGTCGCCTTGCAATAAGTGGACCCGGGTTCGATCCCAGGGCAGGGTGATGCTATAGGCAAGTTTCTTTACGCCATTTGCGTCTGTCTACCCAGCAGTAATTGGGAACCTGGATGTTAATCGATTTACGGATCGTGTTCTCCGGGGTAATGGTTGGTCAGTGCTATTGGTGAGTTGTCCGGTCTTCCTGGATTATTCCTTGACATTGGGTCACACAATTCGTTAACAGAGGATGTGGTTGTTGTGTTGGCGACAGCTTCTACACCTTAAACTAATTCACGCCTAGGTGGCCCTAGGGATGGCCATCCTCGTTACACGCGGGGCCACCATTATTATTGTGTGTGTGTGTGTGTGTGCGCGCGCGCAAGGGACGTGTTTCCATGTATGTCTGACTCATCGAGACTAGATCACCCCGACTGGACTCACTTGGTATCAAACCCCCCGAGTACGAGGTCAACCCTTTTGAGGACGAGGAGTTAATACACAAAGTAATAGTCGTAACCACTTGAGTACTGAAGGGGTTAAGGTATTCAGTGGGTTAAGACATCATACTCAAGGGGTTAAGTCATCATACTCAAGAGGTTAAGTCATCATACTCAAGGGGTTAAGTCATCATACTCAAGGGGTTAAGTCATCATACTCAAGGGGTTAAGACATCATACTCAAGAGGTTAAGTCATCATACTCAAGGGGTTAAGTCATATCAAGAGTTACTATCAAGACTAATCATCCATGTAACTCGCCTCCACTAAGGGTTATAGACCACAGGACAAACTCATTACCTCATACAACATCAGAAGCTATGATATAAAACCAATTAAGTGAGAAGGTCATCAAAATTCTTCGTCAAACTCATGTTATTGTTGTGTGGGGCGGCTGGTTGGCTGGCTGCTTGACATCACATCCGACAATATAACCCCAAATTAAGCCTCCCCCCCTTAACTGTAGCAAGAATGCAACACACACATACACACCGAGGTCGGGGGGGGGGTAAGTGGGTGATATTGTGGTTGAGGGGGTGGGGGGGGAGAAGAGGGGCGCTGTTGGGGATATTAGTTTGTGGTGGGGGTGGAGGGGTAATATTTCCTCACTTCACTCCACACTTCCTCTCTACACTTCCTCCTCCTCCACCACACAGCTTCTTGCCACGTCTCTTTATCTCAACAATATTTCCATTAGTCAATATATCAGTAAAACTCAACAACACATCACACTTATCTGACTCCTTTATAAGTTCCCTATAGTCTAACCTCCCCATCATCCACCCCCATCATCCACCCCCCCATCATCCACCCCCCATCATCACCCCCATCATCCACCCCCATCTTCACTCCTCGACTATAACCCCGTCTTCCCCCTTCATCCTTCTATCAACCCTACAACCAGTGTGTCAGTGTACAGTGTCACTATCAAGGTGTACAGTGTCACTATCAGGGTGTACAGTGTCACTATTAATAAGTGTACCGGGAAGATGATAAATAATATAACCTAGGTAACTTTGAAGTATTAAAATGTTGCATTAGTTTTAACTTTTTAACGTGAGAACTGCGGGAGAAACTGTATAGTGTGTGTGTGTGGCAAGACTGGTGGTGGTGATGGTAGTAGTGGTGGTGATGGTGATGGTGCTAGTGGTGGTAGTGATTGTAGTGGTGGTGATGGTGGTTGTAGTGGTGGTGATGGTGCTAGTTATGGTGGTTGTAGTGGTGGTGATGGTGCTAGTTATGATGGTGATAGTGGTTATGGTAGCTGTAGTAGTAGTGTCTTTTTTAGCGCCATGATAATGTTAAACTTCATTAGAGAATACTGCAGGTCGGCCGCCGCGCCACAATATCCCAGGGTAAGGAATTAATGGTCTACAACACCAATATCTGCCTGAACGTCTTTCTGGTGGCAGACGCGAAGCCCGGGTCGGTGTGTGGGGGTGGGGGGGGGGTGACTGTGTAGATAATTATTTTGTTTAAAATTTGGCCACGGAAAGCAGCTAGTTTATTGTACGCCCCATACTCATGCTGTGAGCGGTAGTTCAGAGTAGAGGTCACAAAGGGAGTTTACAAGACCCCAGTGGTCAGGATATTGTGGTACAGAATGTTAGAGTATTTCCAGTACATTATTTGTTTAGTTCTGTACACAGGAGTTAACTTATTCACCTCTATGTGAGTGGCAGACTGCAGTGTGAGGCAGTATGTCTGGCCTCACACTTTGTTATTCACATCTGTATGAGAGTCAGGCAAGCACTCTGGGCGTTTAGTTCTGTACATAGGAGTTGACTTTGCTACTTGGTGCCAAAAGTGGATAGTCTTAATATATCAGCCTTGTTGACATTACATGTAAAGTTTGTGCCATTGCTCACACAGTTAACTTGGACCTGTCCCTAAAAGGTTCTATTTTTCTTACAGTCTAAGACGTAGTGTTGGAGTGTGTGGCCATATGTCTGGCCACACACTTTATATATATATATATATATATATATATATATATATATATATATATATATATATATATATATATATATATATATATATATATATATATCACTTGATACATCTCATCATGGTAAACAATGGATTGCCTGTTTGCACTTGTCTACTTGCTTGAAATTTATCAGCAAGTTCTTTCCTGATTACAGTTTTAAGGGTTCTGTTTGACAGACCCAGATTGTATTCAACTGTGTCTCTGTTGCACGCGAGTTCAGCTGAGACATCACCTCTGCCATATTCTCTGAGGCCTATGTGAGAGGGGTCCACAGCAACTTGATCTTGGCAACAAGGCACGTGTACTGTATGTGTGTCTGGCTTCAGAAACAAGCTGGTGACAGTCTGAGTTGAGGGTATCAAGGGCATGTAGTGAGGGGGTCAGTGATGATGAGACTGTCAGTGGCAGTGTCTTGAACAAGTTTCAGGAGTGAGTCTGGCAACTAATTCACTTTGTAGAGTGGATGCCCAGTTATTGGGTCCAGGTGTGTGTGTGTGTGTGTGTGTGTGTGTGTGTGTGTGTGTGTGTGTGTGTGTGTGTGTGGCCATCAAGTCAACCTGACACTTCCATTACGACACAGAGAAAACTGTAGCCGGCCGCCCCTGGTGCTGGACCGTATATCCCAGCAGTACATCTTCACCAGCGCTGCCGTCACTACTCGCCCGGGTCAGGCTTTACCCTTCAAGTATTTACTAATATTTTATACAGTGGAATAAATAGCTATACACGTATGTACTAATGTATAATGCAAATAGACATACAATTACATACATATATAACTAACTGTTGTTATTATAGTACATTTCAACGCACCAATTTGCGATATATTTATAATTTGTTTGTCAATATATATGGGTATAAATCCTCGACCCGGTGTGATGAAATAATATTTGTAATGACAGTTGCCACCTGCCAGTTAAATGACTGTTGAAACATTAATACAGATCAATACTGGGCATATACTGAGTGTTGCTACCAGAGAGACAGGTCCCGGAACACACACACACACTCCCGCATTTTGTGTGTGTGTAAAGGGACTTGTGACTGTACATGTAGGGGCAGGTTGTCAGGGGTCGCCACACAAACTGCCTTAACAAACACACTTGCTATATTGAGTCTCCCTCCCTCTCTACCTACCTGGTATTGATAGCCCCTCCAGACTTACCTGTTGGAGAGAGAGAGAGAGAGAGAGAGAGAGAGAGAGAGAGAGAGAGACCCTTTCATCCCAAAGACCTTTATGCCTCACCAACCAATAACTTGTATATCACATGAGGAGTATTTTAGTTTAATATTACTCGAAATACTCCAATATTATCATGTGTATTGACTCTATCTGGTAGTACTTGCTGAATAGTTGTATTGTGTGTGTGTGTGTGTGTGTGTGTGTGTGTGTTTCGTTATACACACACAATCACACAAGACACATTACCATATGAGCTGCATCAGTCAGCTCTATGAACGATTTTCCTGATTGGCTACTACTTGTGAAAGAACCACCCCCCCCCTCCACAACGGCCCTGATCTGCCCCTAATTAGCAGTCGTGCACCCCCTGGTTCCTTCACGCCCCGCCCCCGGCCCCATTAACTCCCAGGTCACCACACTGCACCCCCGGGTCGCTCACGTCAAGCACTGGCCAGGACGTAAATGGGGGGAATATTTTTGGGTCATCATTGTTTTGTTGGTTAGGTTAGGTTAGGTTAGGTTAGGTTAGGTTAAGTAAGTTAGATTGTATTGTTAGTAAGTTAGTTGGTGTTAGAGGTAAGTTAGGTTTAAGAAGACTTTGTATGGGACAGGGTTAAGTTAGGTTAGGTTAGTTTAAGTTATGGGTAAGTTAGGTTAGGTTAGGTTCCGGGCCAAGGTGTAATACAGAACATTTTCTATCTTCACTAACTCACAATGGTCACGAAGTTGTATTGACCTGACCTCGTTTCTCAATGGATCCGGGTTACGTCATTACCCCCCCCACGAGTCCTTCAGGGGATTGACCAGTTTTATAATCCACCAAGAAGCTCGTAACGATAATTTTCCCCTTAACTGGTGATGTGAGGACGCCCATAACCCGCTCACTTAACTTGTTGAGTACCATGTTATCGTACTCAAGTTATTGTACTCAAGGTATTAGATCATTGTACTCAAGGAAATTAGTCATCGTATGGAAGGGATTAAGTAATTGTATTCTAGAAATTAAGTCATTGTACTCAAGGGACTCGGTCGTAGTACTCAAATAATTAAGTCATAGCACTCAACATTGTCTTTCAACTTAGTATACTTAGGTAACTTAGAGGTAATTAACAGATTACACAGGTAAATTAAACACCTTTCTACTAACTATAACTCGTATAATTGTGTCAATATTGTAATGCTATTTTAACAATATCTTTCTAGGTCAACTCTTCACCACAAATGACCTCCTTATTGGCCACTGCTCCTGACGTCATGTCGAAATAAAGTTCCTGATTGGCCAATATTTTTCGAGCATTATTTCCGTGTGAGGGAAAGATCGTGCGGTGACGTCAGAGGGGTAAAGTATATATATAGTTTTATTGTCTTGTGGTTACTAGTTTTTTTAAGAGTTTGGAGAGAGAGGAGAAGGGTTTGTATCTCTCTCTCTCTCTCTCTCTCTCTCTCTCTCTGTCTCCCTCCCTCCTTTTAGAGATATTCGTATAGACTGAGCAGCTTACCCCTGAGAGAATGGGATGAAAGCAAAGATAGCAGTCAACTTCTCCTTCAATTGCATTCTCTAGTTACCTATAAACATGATCTGGCAGTCTGGTCTTCAAAGCTCCCTCAGTGCAAGAGCTATTTTTTGTTTTCTTCTTTTATTGATCAGTTCCAGAGTTTTAAGGGTAATTTTATAACTCAGTCTTACCATAATTTAAAGGGATAATTTCATAACTCAGTCTTACCATAATTTAAAGGATAATTTTATAACTCAGTCTTACCATAATTTAAAGGATAATTTTATAACTCAGTCTTACCATAATTTAAGGGATAATTTCATAACTCAGTCTTACCATAATTTAAAGGGATAATTTCATAACTCAGTCTTGACAAAATTTAAGGAACCAGGATTTTTTTTCCTTAGGTGAGTGACATACAAAAAATTCAATCCTTTTTCTAACAACGAGCTAATTTACTTTTTCCTTTCTTTTTGAATAATCACTGGAGCTTTTGAAGTGTGGCGTGGGGTGAGTGTCTCTTGAGCTGTGAGAGATGTGTGGAGTGGAGGAGGAGATCCCGAGAGGGGTCGTACTTGAACTAGGAGGAGGAGGAGGTCTTATTGTATGTGAGAGAGAGAGAGAGAGAGAGAGAGAGAGAGAGAGAGAGAGAGAGAGAGAGAGAGAGAGAGAGAGAGAGAGAGAGAGACCGCCTCACATCACCACCTGGCGCTTACCTGGATGAAGGTAACTCTAATAGGTGTCAGGCAGTTGTTGTTTCACCTTAATTAAATACCTGAGAGAACGTGTGTACCTGTGTGTGTATGCATGCATGTGTGCCTTTGGGTGTGTATGTACCCGTGTGTGTGTGTGCAGCTCTATACATAAATATAACACTAACAATAAAAGAACATTACCAGAAATTTATGTCTTCAAAACCTCTTTAACTTTCTACCTCAACAACCAGCTCTTGTAATAATTATGTCTCGCTCCGGGAAATAAATCCAGCGTTGCGTCTTCTCTTATATTTATATAATGTGTTTTTTAACCCCTTTAAGAATAGTGGTTTAACCCTTTGATGGTGATGGTTTAACTCTGAGGCTTAAACCATTTTTATCATTATTATTATTAATTCACTTTACAACGGTCTCAATTGATTCTCTCCCCCCCGTTACCATGACAGCATCATTATTACCTTACTGTTATTACGTTACTGTTATTACCTTGGCGGGGCTAAATAGTTTATTTATTTATTTAATTGTTTTTATTTTTACTCTTTGACTGGATTACTGACTGATGGATAATTAAAAGTTGTTTATTTAAAATTTATTGAAATACAGTAATGAAGTTTATTTATTCATTGTCAATTCTCATACTTTTATTTTGTATATTTTGTTTAAAGTTTAGGCTATACAGATAGAGAGATGTGTAGATAATATTGTGTGTGTGTGTGTGTGTGTGTGTGTGTGTGTGTGTGTGTGTGTGTGTGTGTGTGTGTGTGTGTGTGTGTGTGTGTGTGTGTGTGTGTGTGTGTGTGTGTGTGTGTGTGTGTGTGTGTGTGTGTGTGTGTGTGTGTGTGTGTGTGTGTGTGTGTGTGTGTGTGTGTGTGTGTGTGTGTGTGTGTGTGTGTGTGTGTGTGTGTGTGTGTGTGTGTGTGTGTGTGTGTGTGTGTGTGTGTGTGTGTGTGTGTGTGTGTGTGTGTGTGTGTGTGTGTGTGTGTGTGTGTGTGTGTGTGTGTGTGTGTGTGTGTGTGTGTGTGTGTGTGTGTGTGTGTGTGTGTGTGTGTGTGTGTGTGTGTGTGTGTGTGTGTGTGTGTGTGTGTGTGTGTGTGTGTGTGGTGTGTGTGTGTGTGTGTGTGTGTGTGTGTGTGTGTGTGTGTGTGTGTGTGTGTGTGTGTGTGTGTGTGTGTGTGTGTGTGTGTGTGTGTGTGTGTGTGTGTGTGTGTGTGTGTGTGTGTGTGTGTGTGTGTGTGTGTGTGTGTTCATCTACTTCCCACACACAACAGACACACTTTAACACACTCACAACAACACACTTTAAAGAATTATAGGAACATTTTTAGTTACTGCCGTCTGTGAACTAATGTGATCTTATGTATGGTATTGATAAAATAGTATGGTGAACTGTCTCTCTGTGTCTGTCTGTCTGTCTCGCTGTTTCTCTGTCTGTTAGTCTGTCTGCCTCTGTTCATTCATTCGCCATTTTCAATTCTCTGTAAATCCTATTAAATAAATGCTGTAAAAATAAATGCCAGCGAGGAATTAGTCCATACGTGTGTGTTAGTAAATAAACGCCATCATGATTTAATGTGATGAAGTAAATATTAACATAATATTAATTTACCTTTTCACCCTTTTCATATTTTCGTTCTTATTAAAAAATATAATTAGTTTTTTTTTTTTTTTAGGAGTGAATAGATTATGGTCTCTCAGGAGTGTGTGTGTGTGTGTGTGTGTGTGTGTGTGTGTGTTTTGTGTGACATATTACTTGGCCCAGACACACTATATATGCGTTCTTTACACACACACACACACACACACACACACACACACACACACACACACAACGGCAGCTTAATTAATCTAGTTTATGAAAAAGGTACATGTAATATTCTTCACTAATATTATCTTTTAGCTAATGTTACTTAATATAAACTGACGGTAATATCTTCTTTCATGTTAGTTTAAGCCTTAATGTTATAGAGCCGAGTAGAAAGATAATATACTTAGTCCTTTTAGTGTATTTACTAAGTGGGGGTGTACCCGGTATAGCTCGGGGCTGTGTACTACTCTCTCTCTCTTAGATCATCGTCTTTAAAGGGTTAGATCATCGTATTTAAAGGGTTAGAGCATCGTCTTTAAAGGGTTAGATCATCGTCTTTAAAGGGTTAGATCATCGTCTTTAAAGGGTTAGATCATCGTCTTTAAAGGGTTGGATCATCGTCTTTAAAGGGTTAGATCATCGTCTTCAAAGGGTTAAATCATCTTCTCCAAAGGGTTAGATCATCGTCTTCAAAGGGTTAGATCATCGTCTTCAAAGGGTTAGATCATCGTCTTCAAAGGGTTAGATCATCGTCTTTAAAGGGTTAAATCATCGTCCTCAAAGGGTTAGATCATCGTCTTTAAAGGGTTAAATCATCGTCTTTAAAGGGTTAGATCATCGTCTTCAAAGGGTTAAATCATCGTCTTCAAAGGGTTAAATCATCGTCTTTAAAGGGTTAGATCATCGTCCTCAAAGGGTTAATACAATAGATGTGTTTATAACGAAAGGATTCCTATTTTTGAGGAGTGAAGGATCAACTCCCCCAAAAAAAAAAATTCTACCTTGGGGGACATTTCTGGGGTGTATGCGTGTTTCATTCCCTATTTCAACACTGTGTCCATGTATAGTGAACGCCTGCATAAACTAACACACAGATAATATCCCCATTGTTGTCATATTTATCGGTAATACTGAATTATTTACCAAAACCTTTGAGTATTTATCTAAGGTAACGAGAAATATTAAAAGGACAGGTGTACAGGTAAGCCAAGGGGTAAAACACACCTGTTAAGACCATCAGTTATATTATCACAATGAAAGGTGAATATCTCCTGTGTGTGTGGGTGTGTGTGTGTGGGTGTGTGGGTGGATGGACCTGAATCTATACGAACATGTGCTCTCTCTCTCACTGCTAGCAACCCAATCAGTCAATCAGTATTTTGGGTCAACACACACACACACACCTACCCCCCTTCCCCCACCTATACCTCCCCTTTATCTCTACACCCCATGTCTTGGTGAGTTCCTAATAGGTTTGGCTTTCGTCCCTAACACCAAGACAGTAATTGTTGAGGTTTATTTAGTCCTGTAACTCACTCACTCACTCACTCAAACACCGTCACTTACTCACTCTCACAGTCACTCACCTTCGTCTTGGGTGGGTTCATTCACGCCCCCCCCCCCCCTCTCGCACGGACACTGGGGTATAAGGTGGCCACTGTTATTTATACTCACTGATACCGAGAATGGTGGTGGTAGTGTTTGGCAATTGACAACTTTTTTTAGCGATTGAAATTTTAAACTTCACCAATGGAACTTTTAGAACAATGTATTGGACGATGATTTATGACTTGACAGAAATTAAAGAAAGTTTTAATATTTCGAAAGTTTAAAAAAAAAGTAGAAATTGAGAGAAAATAAATACAGATAGACAAAATGATGACGGGGACTAATAAGAGTGACTAACACACACACACAGGTAATCATTTAATTATTCAGATAAACCGAATCCAATACAAAGTCTCTGAAATCCTTCCTTGTTGCTAAAGCGCTTAAGGGATGATGGCTGTATTAATAATCCCAGCTTAAAATTAATAACATGAACCCCCCAAAACCCTCGAACCCGGACTCCCGAATCCTGACCTGAATTGCAAACTCTGGCACAATACCCGAACTTTGGAACGCGACCCGATTACAAAATTTGGTCTAGAATCGAACCTTTGAACTGGACAGAACCCAGAATCGAACTCAAGGTCTGGAACCGAACCCGAACCAGTACTTTTGAACTGAACCCGAAGTCCTAACGTGAAATTTGGAGTCGAATCTAGAACCGAATTCTAATAGCAAGGAAATTTGTGTTTGATTAGGAGTAATTCTGGTTAGGGTAGGTTAGACCATATTGGTTTTAGGTTATGTTAAATTATGTAAGGATTATGTTAATTTAAGTTAGATTACGTATTGTTTAAGTTATATTAGGTAAAAATATGTTAGGATTAGATTAGCTTAGGGTAAATTATATTAGTTTAAAATATATCATGTTAAATTTGGTTAGGTTAATTCTGTTAGGATTAGGCTAGGTTTGGTTAAACTATATTAATGTTAGGTTAGGTAGAATGTGTCGTGTTAATTTGGGTTAGATTAAAATGTTAGGTCAGGTCAGGTCAGGTTAGGTACGGGCCCAGGTGTGTGTGTGTGTGTGTGTGTGTGTGTGTGTGTGTGTGTGTGTGTGTGTGTGTGTGTGTGTGTGTGTGTGTGTGTGTGTGTGTGTGTGCGCGTGCATAAAACCCCACAGAAATGCTGTAAAAATTCACGTTTGGTTTAACTGGAAGACGGGAGTGTAGTGACCCCGGGGTGTAGTGGCGGTGACAGATGTCTTATACTGTGAGCTCAAGGGTGGAAATCCTCTTGCAGAAGTCGGCCACTGAGTGTCAGCCAGGCCGGGGGACACCTACCATCACGACCCTACTACCTGCTGCTGACCCCGCCTGACACCATCCCTTCAGGTTATACTAACTCCCTCCAGAAGGTACAAGTAAAATGTAAAATATATATATCCTTCGTCAGGTCGCCCAAAACTCGTCATATAACATTGAAAGTAAAGGTTTAATTTTCTTATTTTTTATGTAGATATGATAGAAAAAATATAAAACAAATCGTATAAATTTCTTTGTCATTAAATCATCTAATTGTCCGTGGTCAGAGACGGCAACTTTCAAACCTCACAAAAAACAAAATCAAAACTTACTTATCTGAGGAGTTAATTGTATTTTGTTTTTTCCAGGGCACTTGTCACTAAAAGGAGTATCTGTCCTTCCTCGCTATGGCAAAGACAAACGAGAACACGGAACACCCGATGACAAGAGGCAGTAGCGTGGTGGTGCTCGGCCTGCTGGGGGAGAGTGTGAGGCAGAGCTCTCACAAACACGTCCGTTCACCACCAACACGTCGCCCACACTGACAAAATCCTGGTCGTGTGCTCCTGCCTGCCTACGTACCTTCCTTGCCTACACTGTGTTGCCTCCCTCCTCCTTCTATCTTTTTCTTGCTCCCTTCCTCACCGCCCTAACTCCTACCTCGTTTACTCCCTCTTCCTCCCTTAGCCCCACCTCCTTCATCTTACTCCCTCCCTCACCCTTTTACCTTCCTTCACCTCCTTCTCCCCCCTCACGCCTTTCCTTACATTATCCACCTTCTTTATTCCCTCTTCTCTTCTTCTTCCTCTTACCTCCCTCATCTATCTCACTCACTTCCTCCCCCACCTCTCTCTCCCTCCCTCACCCTACCTCTTTACTCCATCCCTTATATTCTATATCTCCCCTCCCCCTCAGGTGTGATTCAACAGGTAAACTTAGGTAAGATGAGGCCTACTCACTCATACATATCAGATTGACAAAATTTTTACCTTCATCAGCGTTTCCTCAAATGTAAAGTAAAAAAAAAAAAGGTGTTTGTTTTTTACACTGTGGGGACTAATTTGCATACTGTGTTTGTTAATTAGTGATGTCCTTAATTACTACGAGTGTGTGTTTTGCTCCTTAGGTTACTGTACAGGTTAGTTATGGGTGTGTTGTGTGTTAATGGTAGCTGTCTCTTGTCTCCCTCTCATTATCTCTCTTTTTTATCTTTCTCTGAGGAGCAACAGAAGGATACTTTACCACACAAGAGCAGTGCCACTTCATCGACAGTGCCACCACCACCAACAGCGCCACCACCACCAACAGCGCCACCACCTCAACAGCGCCACCACCTCAACAGCGCCACCACCTCAACAGTGCCACCACCTCAACAGCGCCACCACCTCAACAGCGCCACCACCTCAACAGTGCCAACTTAACAATATTCTCCCAGAAATACAACTTGTGGGGGCTTGAGGTGGTCCATCTTGGCTCTTGTTCACTGTATTTAAATTTAATCTCACCAGTTTATAATGAAATTTGTTCCGAGTGTGTTGATAAATGTTGTTGTGTTTATATTATGTTGTGTGGGGAAGGTAACTTAGTTTATTTTGTGGATTTAACATATTTTAACATATATACATTATGTTAAGTTGGTAATGTTTTTGTATGTGTTAAGTAATATTTGTTAATTTACATATTTATAGATATTTTTTGTATATGTTATGATAATGTTTAAGTTAATTTAGTTATAGCATATACAAATTAGACTAAAATGGATTCTCAGACGCCAGTAATGTGTGTGTTATGTACTTGTTACCTTAGCTGCGTTAGTGCGGGGCTTGTCATACACCCTGCAACGTATTAAGAGATGCAGTGGAAGAAAAATAACTCCCTCGTGGAAAATTATTGCCGGAAAGTTAAAGTCAGGAAAGGTGGGCGAGTGTCTTAAAAAATTCCTCGTAAACTGCGGTAGTGAGGAGTGCTCGGTTGGTTACAGGTTTAGAGTAGGTACGTAAATAGGTTTGTCTCTGTGCGTCAGTCAGTCAGAAAATACAATCATAGAGTTAACTGATGCAGGTAGAGTTCTTAGGGAGGAGCAGACTCACCACCACACACACACACACACTCTCTCTCTCTCTCATGGTAATTTCACAAGCTAGGCCTAACATTCCATATTTATATAAACATAACATATCTGCCCTAGCTGACTAACCACCTCCACCACCTAATTGACCTCGTAATACGTGCACAATCTGTCATGACCCCCTCCCCCCGTCTGACCTTGTGTCACGTTCGGCTTGACAGTCTCTGACAGCAAAAAAGTAACACACATGTCAGAGGCTAATGGACAGTTTAACATTTTAGCTGTGGGTGTGTGTGTGTGTGTGTTATATTGTAAAGGCTGTGTATCGTAAATCATATAATGACCCTGAAATCAATTCTACATTATTCATTAACTTTAAATGATTATCTATTGTATAAAACACTGTTGTGATAATTCATAGAAGAACAGTGAACACCGCCTTTGTGTCATAACAGGACCCCCGTCATTACGTCAGTGTTCGTGACGTCAGAGAGTCCAGTCGATGTGTTGTAACTCATCATAGAAACACACTTTAAACCTGGCAGTAAAGCATGTGGGAGTATATAAGGAAAACAAATTCATAAGTTAAACAAATTTTTAATTAATTAATTTGTTAGATGAGTATGCACGTTAATCGTTTGTTAGGAAAGACATGCCTGTGTGTGCTCAGAGACGGTTACGAAGAGGTGGTGGCTGGTAGTGTGAATGTTAGTGTGAATTTTTATTGACATCATTATTATTGCCTCGTAGTACTTACTTGTGTTAGGTTTGGGATAATTTTTATTTGATTTAATGGTTAGTTTTTATGTTTAATATAACTTGGGTTTGAATTTCTCTCTATTAATGACTTGACTTATATTTGAAGTATTGATTTTTCTTTTATCGTGAATTTTTATATTGTTTTCACTGTGACATACATAGAGATAGATAGATAGATACATATAGATACATATATATATATATATATATATATATATATATATATATATATATATATATATATATATATATATATATATATATATATATATATATATATATATATAGACAGACTTAACCTGAATATGAAACACGACCCCTTGAATATTTTATTTAATCCGCCAGCAGGTTGTGGTCTTGTTCCTTGATTGTTTTAGTGTGTTATAACCTTTGTGTTGTAGTTGGTTGTTAATTTATAGGTTTTATGTTTTATTGCCTATGATAATTAGTGAGGTTGTGTTGTTATTTTATTTCTTCAATGTTATTATGTTCTAGAGTATGTTGGTACCTTATTTTATTATTGGCAGTGGGATCAGGTTGTAGAGTCTGTTTTATTGTGTCTTAGTGATGCCCGTGTGTGTGGGGGAGGGTAATGATCCAACTAACATGGTGACCCTCTCTGGGGCAATGACCTGGCGGGGAGGGGGAAGACGACGATTGGTGGAAGGGATAATTAGAAGGGGAGGAAGAAAGGAGGGAGGTTTGAATGGCAGGGTGAAGGTTGGTGAGAGGGGAGAAGAGGATAAAGACAAATAAAGGGAGGAGAAGGGGTGATGGAAGGGAAGGAGAGGGCAAAGCGAGATAAGGAGTGGTGTGGGGAGGAGAGGGGTGATGGGAGGGGAGACTGAATGGTAAATTGAATGGTTTATGGGAAAAGTTGATGGTAGAGGGGAGGAAGAGAGGAAAAGGAGGGGTGAGGAGGGGAGGGAAGTCAAAAGGGAGGGAGGGAAGGGATAAATGGATATATAGAAGAGGAAGGGTGAGGGGATGGATGGAATGAGCGAGGGAGGGAGGGACTCGCTCTCGGATGAGTTACGCAGGTGATGAGCGACATAATTAATCTTTGGACAGGTGAGATCAAGAGAGAGAGAGACAGTCTGTGAGAGTGAATGAGAAAATGCCTAAAGGAGTGTGAAAGTGAGTAGACTAATAGTGTGAGTGAAGTGAGAAAATGAACAAGAAAGAGAAATTGTAGAGATGAGTGAAGTGACCTCCCTGACCTAGGTAGTAAGAGGTCAGTTGAGCTATTTATCTACGCCAACGTTTAGTGGTTGTCGAGTTCCCCGTTCCCCGTGGCTGTGTGATATGTTGTTTTGGGTCTCTCTGTCTGCCACCCTCCCACCATCCCACACTATTACCACCATCCCACAGTACCACACTATTACCACCATCCCACAGTACCACACTATTACCACCATCCCACAGTACCACACCATTACCACCATCCCACACTATTACCACCATCCCACAGTACCACACTATTACCACCATCCCACAGTACCACACTATTACCACCATCCCACAGTACCACACTATTACCACCATCCCACAGTACCACACTATTACCACCATCCCACAGTACCACACCATTACCACCCTCCCACAGTGCCACACTACTGCCACCCTCCCACAGTGCCACACTACTGCCACCCTCCCACAATGCCACACACACTATTGTTATCCCTAATTTATTGACCCCAGACACTGTTATGTAACTGCAATGACCCTGAC
The DNA here is from genome assembly GCF_018991925.1 of Homarus americanus. Classification (NCBI taxonomy): domain Eukaryota; kingdom Metazoa; phylum Arthropoda; class Malacostraca; order Decapoda; family Nephropidae; genus Homarus; species Homarus americanus. The sequence continues at coordinate 13,561 of NW_024750020.1, read as the reverse complement.
CTTAAGGGTGATGGTGGGGCTGTGATGGACTTTGGGTTAATTGAGTTTAGGGCTTGAGGGTCAATAGGGGGCCACCATTACTGAATACGGTGGTCTAGTCCGCCCTAACTGTGTGTGTGTATCTATACACCTAGTTATATATCTGTCTGTCTATCTATGTCTCTATATAATAACATATCTATCTATCCCAGTAACTATCTAACTAAATAACCGTAAAACTATTCAGTAGTATAGCTAGAGGGAAGGGAGGGGGGTTTAGACCCTCAAGGCAAGTGGACTGATGGTGGAACTCGTTGACACAACTGAGCCAGTTTACCATCATTTGGACACAACAGGGTCAGTCTGGACACATTTTAGTCAGTCTACCATCATTATTTGGACGCAGTAGGGTCTCTACCACAGTCTGGACACAACTTAGTCAGTCTACCATCATTATTTGGACGCAGTAGGGTCTCTACCACAGTCTGAACACAATTGAGTCAGTTTACCATCATTTGGACACAACTGAGTCAGTCTACCACAGCCTGGACACACCACCGTCAGGATATTGTTAGGCGTCGTGGTAGTTAAGGGCGGGCAGGTAACAAGCACCTGTTTGTTCATGTATGAATATCTGGCTGGCCTCACCTGAGCTGAGTGACACCTCTGTCTGATTAAGCGTTAACAACGCACCCAGGCCAATTCCTGTCACTGTCACCTGCTGTTGACTGTGACATGTCCGCCTGAGTGTGTGACACCTCTGTCTGATTAAGCGTTAACAACGCACCCAGGCCAATTCCTGTCACTGTCACCTGCTGTTGACTGTGACATGTCCGCCTGAGCTGAGTGACACCTCTGTCTGATTAAGCGTTAACAACGCACCCAGGCCAACTCCTGTCACTGTCACCTGCTGTTGACTGTGACATGTCCGCCTGAGTGTGTGACAAAATAGACACCCAACTTCTTGTCACTGTCACGCCAGGGAACCCTCTTGCTGTAACCAGGTGTGTTATGTAACGCGCCCAAGTTGTTAGTGTATCTCCAGGGTGGTCCTGACTGAGGCTTTTGTGTGTATATGCTTTCAACATCTTGTCGAGTGCCTGTCACACCTGGCCTACCTCACACACACACACACACACACACACACACACACACACACACACACACACACACACCAGACTGCTTCACACACACACACACACACACCTGACCTGCCTAATACACACCTGGACTGCCACACACACACACTTGCCTGTATATAGTGTTTGCAGGTGTATACGCCACAATGCTCTGGTGGTGTGTGTGTGTGTGTGTATATGACTTTAAAAAATACTTCAAAAGGAGGTGTTTGTGTAGCTAAGTGAGTTATGAGTGTTTGTAAGTGTGCGGGAGAGTATGTGAAGATGTGGGAAGTGTGTGTGTGTGGTAAGGGTTTGAGTAAGGGTGTGGGGGAGAATGTGTAGTGGAATGTTATGTGAAAGTGGAGGCAGTGTACTTGTGGAGGGGTAAGCCTTAAGATGAATCATTTAATTTTCGCCATCTCACCCTAGAGGAAGGAGGGAGACTTCAATAACCCAGTGCGAGATGTAGTAATATGTTGTGCAGACTTGTGGCGCAGGAAGGTTGGCCGAAACACCTTTATACATGACGCCACTATATTTTACTTATCAGCCGTCGTTTAGATTAAAATTATACTACTAGTGAGTTTTATTGTTTTTGTTTTTTTATTAGTACAGAATTGAAATTTAATACCTGTAATTGATTTTAATTAATATTCTTCTTACTTGTTTTTCAAATTAAATTTTACTTGTTGATTTTAATGAATTTTCTAGGGTGATTTTTATTGATTGATTTTAATTCATATTCCGAGTGAATTTTTATTGAGTATATCTTGAATATATTGAGTATTTTTTTTTCTTAAATTCAATTAATATTGAAATTATTATTATTTTTTTCGTTTTATGGTTAATTCATACTTAAACGTGTATTTTTTTATTTCTTCTTTCTTTCTTTCCTTTCTTTGTCTCTCCTCCTCCCTTACTTTACTTCACCTACTTCATTCTTTTTCTTCTATATCGGAACTTCCTTTCATCCACCTTTACTATCAACACTTTCCACCTGTTGCCTCGTGTTAACTCTGACTGTACCGCCACCTGACCTACCTGTACCTCTACCTTCTTTATCACAGGTAACTCTCGTTGGTGTTGTAGTAAACAGAGGGAAGTGGCAGTAATTGGCTCTATGTTTTTGTGGTTTCCTAAGGTCTCTGGCAATCAACTGTTTGTGTGTGTGTTGGTGGGGGGGTTGTGTATATGGTGTTTTTGTGTGTGTGGGGAGATGTAGGGGTGTTTTGTGGTGGGGGGGTGTTATGTGTATGGGGAGTTGTGTGTATGGGGGGTGTACCTGTATGTGGGGGTGTTATTACCATCCACACCTCTTCCATACATTGGTGCCACCATGACCACACTATTGCCACCATGATCACAGGCTACAGTCATAATCAATTTATAAAATTTTTCACCTATACCAAATTGACTCCTACGGCCAGGTAATGAGGGCGTCATGCTCAGGTGTAAACATACCTGTGCGAGTTAATTAATTTATGCATAAATTATAGTAAATATGTGTTGTGTTGGATGGTTATTTGTGTCGTTATGTATACCTATTTATAGCAGGTGCCATGTCTGTCTCTGTTATGAAGTTGTCTGTGGTCACGTGATTATTTTTTTGTTGTTTCTGTAGAGTTCTATGACACTCGGTTTTAGATGAGGTTGTGTATGATTGATTTGGTTATGTTAACATGGTTGATTTTGGGTTAAATTATACACATCTATCATACAACTATACAGGTTGCTCAATACACTTACCTATCACACTATACCACACACATACACGTCATAAAACCAGAAGTCGAACACACACCATGGTAACGAATTGCCACCTGCCTGAGACAGGTGTATCAAGACGACAGATGAGATTAAGGAGTGAGACTTGATGCGGGGGGAGGGGGGTGTGGTATGTCGTTTTCTCAACCTGTGTGGCCTCTTTGATCTGCCATTGTGTTTGAACTCATTTTATTAATAATTTGAATGAAGTAAAAAATTAGATTAAATTTTTCGGAACCAAATTTGTAATGAGTTAACTTCGTTTTGTAGCTTATTAGCCCTAATGGTCCAGCCCCTATTGTTCAGCCCTTATGGTCTTGCCCTTATGGCTTATCCCTCATGGTCTAGCCCATATTTTTCAATTTGTGTCTTAGTCATCCTACACCACCCAATACACACACATCAATACAAAAGCAACGGATAAAAATAAAGTTACTGCAACATTAAAAATAATAATACAAAGGCCAACTTTATTAATTTGTACACAAGATTCTGTTATTTTTCATTTTATAACATAATTATTTCCTTTATTTTATCGTATTAATTTTATCATATTACATGTATCGTATTTGTATATACTGTTTCGGTTTATATTTTATTCTTTAATTATTTTATTTAATTATATCAAGAAGAGGACATTGAATCTCCATCTTGAAGTGCTTGTCACTTATGATGTTGAGTAATGAAGGCAAAATTATTCACAGGTAATGAATGAGAGAGAGGCAGTGTCAGAGAAAGTGAGATAGGCAGAGTAAGTGAGAGAAAAGGATGCCCGAGACAGTGAGAGACAGAGTTATAACTAGATACCGATCACTGTAGTACTGGATGCCGATTAAGCCATGTGGATCTATTGAGTGGTACAGAGTCCGTTTACGGTGGGTCAGGAAGGGACCTGACCCCCCTTCCACATCCAGTGAGGAAGTTGTGATTAGAGGTAATGATATTCCTGGTGGCCCATGATGAGATCTCAATAGTAAACAAACCCGCAGTAGTTTATTTATTTATAAGAATGAACGGATGTGTTTGGAACTATGCAATGATTGGTAGCATGTATTTTATTTTAAATGTATACAAATTACCAATACAATTTTTTTTTTAACACGAGTTGAATGATATTGTACTCATATTATTGTCAATTATCATGTATTAGAGGTAATATGGAAGGCTGTATGGTCGATATAGATTTTAGTTTTACATATTGACATAGTTCGTACTTCGTCATTGCTTTCTGGTGACCAACAAAAAACAAACTTCCGATTGTACTACAAGTGAAGTGTTTGGCTGGTACAGTTGCAGAAATGTATTCCTGTCCTATACCCCATGTGGATAACTCCTATTATTACCCATTATTCATAAATAGTAATACAGTACTGCTGCGACGTTTCCGTTTGCACACAGGTTACAATAAGTGGAGGAACACATTTCCGCAACTGTACCTGGCAACCCTGACATAGTAAGGTATGGAATTGTGATTGAACTCCACTTGTAACGGTGATTGTCTATGTATGTCGGGAAATATGATTTACGATCCATAAAGTACTGTACTGAGAAAATAACCTGAACTAATTATTGTTATTACGAGACACTTACCAGTCTTATATTTAGAAGTGCGACTGTAATTATTATTTAAGTGCTCCACCACTAAAACCTGCCCCACCACCTGTTCAACCGACATACTGCCACCTGCTTCGCTACCTTCTACACCACCTGTTCCACCACCTTACCCCATTGCTCCACCACCCCACCCCCTGCTCCACCACCCTACCCCTGCTCCACCACCTACCTCCTGTCCACCACCCCACCCCTTGCTCCACCACTCCTACCCCTGCTCCACCACCCTACCCCCTGCTCCACCACACCCTACCCTGCTCCACCACACCTTACCTCCTGCTCCACCACCCTACCCCTGCAATCCACCCCTACCCCTGCCACCACCCCACCTCCTGTCCACCACCCCACCTTGTTCCACCACCCCACCCCTGCTCCACCACCCCACCCCTGCTCCACCCACCCCACCCCCTGCTCCACCACCTCCCCCTGCTCCACCACCTTACCTCCTGCTCCACCACCCTACCCCTGCCCACCCACCCTACCCCTGCCCACCACTCCCACCCCTTGCTCCACCACCCCACCCTTGCTCCACCACCCTACCCCTGCTCCACCACCCCACCCCCTTGCTCCACCACCCCACCCTGCTCCACCACCTACCCCCTGCTCCACCACCCCCACCCCTTCTCCACCACCCTACCCCCTGCCACCCACCCCTCCACCACCCTACTCCTTGCCCCACCACCCCACCCTGTCCACCACCCCACCCCTGCTCCACCACCCACCCCTGCTCCACCCACCACTCCTGCTCCACCACCTTACCCCCTGCTCCACCACCCCACCCCTGCTCCACCACCTCTACCCCTGCTCTCACCACCACACCCCTGCTCCACCACCCCACCCCTGCTCCACCACCTACCTCCTGCTCCACCACCCCACCCCTTGCTCCACCACCCTACCCCTGCCACCACCTCCTGCTCCACTCCACCCCAACCCCTGTTCCACCACCCTACCCTGCTCCACCACCCCACCTCCTGCCCACCACCCCACCCCTGTTCCACCCACCCCTCCTGCTCCACCCCACCCACCTCCTGCCCACCACCCCACCCTGCTCCACCACCCTACTTCCTGCTCCACCACCCTACCCTGCTCCACCACCTACTCTCCTGCTCCACCACCACCTCCTGCTCCACCACCCCACCCCTGCTCCACCACTCCCATACCTCCTGCCCACCACCCCACCCCTTGCTCCACCACCCTACCCCTGCTCCACCACCCACCTCCTGCTAAACCCCACCCTGTCCACCACCCACCGTCCACCACACCCACCCCTGTTCCACCACCCCACCCCCTGTTCCACCCCACCCCCACCCTGACCACACCACCTCCTGTTTCCACTCACCCCACCCCTGCTCCCACCACCACCCCTGCTCCACACCCCACCCTGCCCACCACCCACTCCCTGCTCCACCACCTCCACCCCCTGCTCCACCACACCACCTCCTGCCTCCACCACCCCACCCTTGTCCCACCACCTTACTCCCTGCTCCACCACCCCACCCCTGCTCCACCACCCTACCTCTCCTGCTCCACCCACCCCACCCCTGCTCCACCCACCAACCTGTCACCCCACTTTGTTCCACCACACTTCCTGCTCACCCCACCACCCTTGCTCACACCACCCTACCTTGCCCACCCACTCCTACCCCCTGCTCCACTCACCCTACCCTTACCCACCCACCTACCTCCTGCTCCACCACCCCACCCTTGCTCCACTCACCCTACCCCCTGCTCCACCACCCCACCTCCTGCTCCACCACCCCACCCCTTGCTCCACCACCTCCCCTTGCTCCACCACCCCACCCCCTGCCTCCACCACCTACCCCCTGCCCCACCACCCACCCCTGCTCCACCACCCACCCCCTGCCTCCACCACCCACCCCCTGTCTCCACCATACCCCACCCCTGCTCCACCATACCACTTCCTGTTTCCACTACCCCACCTTGTTTCCACCACCCCACCCCTGCTCCACCACCTTACCTTCCCACTCACTCCCACCCCTGTCTCCACCCACCCTGCTCCACTACCCACCCCTGTCCACCACCCCACCCCTTGCTCCACCACCCCACCCTGTCACCACCCCACCCCTGCCCACCACCCCACCCCCCCTGCTCCACCACCCCACCCCCCTGCTCCACCACCCACCCCTGCTCCACCCCACCCCACCCCTGGCTCCACCACACCCCACCCCCTGGCTCCACCACCCCACTCCTGCTCCACCACCCCACCTCTCCACCACCCCAACCCCCTGTCCACCACCCACCTGCCCACCCCACCCCACCCCTGTCTCCACCACCCCACCCCTGCCCCACCAATCTCCACCCCTTGTTCCACCCACCCCACCCCTGCTCCACCACCCCACCCCTGCTCCACCACCCACCCCTGCTCCCACCACCCCTACCCCCTGCTCCACAACCCACCCCCTGCTCCACCACCCACCTCCTGCTCCACCACCCCACCCCTGCTCCACCACCCCACCCCTGTCTAACCACAACCTCTCCCAAATACCCACCCCTTGTCCACCACCCACCCCTGCTCCACCCACCCACTCCCTGCTCCACCCATCCACCCTGCTCCACCACCCCACCCCCTGCTCCACCACCCACTCCTCCTGCCCACCACCCCACCCCTTGCCCCACCACCCCACCCCCCTGCTCCACCACCCACCACCCCTGCTCCACCACCCCACCCCTGCTCCACCACCCACCCCTGCTCCACCCACCCCCACCCCCTGCTCCACCCACCCCACCCCTGCCCACCTGACCCACCTGCTCCACCACCCCACCCCTGCTCCACCAACCTACCCCTGCTCCACCACCTACCTCCTGCACCCCACCCACCCTCACCCCTGCTCCACACCCACACCTGCCCACCCCACCCCACCCCCTGACCCACCACCCACCCTGCACCACCCAACTCTGCTCCACCACCCCACCCCCCGCCCACCACCCACACTCCGACCCCACCACCCCACCCCTGCTCCCACCCACCCACCCTGCTCCACCACCCACTCCTCCCGAGTTCCCACCACACCCCACCCCTGCTCCAACCCACCCCCTGCCCAACCCCACACCTGCTCTGCCCACTACCCCAACCCTGTCCCACCCCACCTGCCCCACCCACCTCCCTGCTCCACCACCCCATCCTGACCAACTAACTCACCCCTGTTCCCACCACACCTACCTCCTGCTCCACCATCCCACCCCCTGCTCCACCACCCCAACTCCCTGTCTACACACCCCACCCCTGCTCCACCACACCCCACCCCCTGTTCCACCACCCACTCCAACCCTGTCTCACCACCCCACCCCCTGCTCCACCACCCACTCCTGCTCCACCACCCCACCCCTGGTCCACCAACCACCCTCCCCTGCTCCACCACAACCCACCCTGCTCCACCACCCACCCCTGGCCCACCCCCACCCCCCTGCTCCACCACCCCACCTGGCCCACCCACCCCACACCCCTGCTCCACCACACCCCACCCCCTGTTCCACCAATCCCCCTGCCCACCACCCACTCCTGCTCCACCACCCCACCCCCTGCTCCACCACCCCACCCCCTGCTCCACCACTCCCACCCTGCTCTCCACCACCCCACCCCCTGCTCCACCCATCTACCTCCTGCTCCACCACCCCACCCTTCCCCACCACACCCACCTGCTCCACCACCCACCCCTGATTCCACCACCCCACCCCTGCTCCACCACCCACTCCTGCTCCACCACCCACCCCCTGCTCCACCACCCCACCGCTCCACCACCCACTCCTGCTCCACCACCCCACCCCTGCTCCACCACACCCCACCCCCCTGCTCCACCACCCCCCACCAACTCACCTCTCCACTCACCCACCTCCCCGCTCCACCACCCCAACCACCTGCTCCACCCCACCCCTACCCCTGCTCCACCACCAACCCCCTGCTCCACCACCCCACCTCCCACCAACCCACCCCTGCTCCACCACCCCACCTGCTCCACACCCCACCCCTGCTCCACCACCCCCTCCCACCACCCCACCCCCCCACCACCCACCCCCACCCACCACCCACCCTCCCTGCCCCACCCACCCCACCCTCCACCACCCCACCCCCACCACCCCACCCCACCTGCCCACACCCCACCCCTGCTCCACCACCCCACCCCCTGCTCCACCACCCCACCCCCACCCCCCCTGCTCCACCACCCCCACCCTCTGCTCCACCACCCTACCCCCTGCTCCACCACCTACCCTCCTGCCCACCACCCCACCCCTGTCCACCCCACCCCACCCCTGTCATCTCACCCATTCTGCTCCACACCCACCCCGTCCACCACCCCACCCTGCTCCACCACACCCACCCCCAGCTCCACCACCCCACCCCCTGCTCCACCACCCACTCTGCCCACCACCCACCCCTGCCCCACCACCCCACCCCCGTCCAACCACACCCACCCCTGGCTCCACCACCCCACCCCTTGCCCCACCCCACCCCAACCTGCTCCAACTGACCCCACACCACCCTGCACCCCACTGCTCCACCACACTTCACTCCTTGCCCAACTAATCCCCAACCCCTGTCCCACCACCCACCCCCTGTCTACCACCCACCCCTCCTGCTCCACCACCCCACCCCCCCCTGTTCCACCACCCCACCCCCCTGCTCCACCACCCACACCTGCTCCACCCCACCCCACCCCTGGCTCCACCACACCCCACCCCCTGGCTCCACCACCCCACCCCTGCCCCACCACCCCACCTCTCCACCACCCCACCCCCCTGCTCCACCACCCACCTGCCCACCCCACCCCATCCCCTGCTCCACCACCCCACCCCTGCCCCACCAACTCCACCCCTTGCTCCACCCACCCCACCCCCTGCTCCACCACCCCACCCCTGCTCCACCACCCACCTCCTGCTCCCACCACCCCTCCCCCCTGCTCCAACTCAATCCCACCCCTGCTCCACCACCCCACCTCCTGCTCCACCACCCCACCCCTGCTCCACCACCCCACCCCTGCTCCACCCCTTGTCCAACCACCCCACCCCTGGCTCCACCCACCCACTCCCTGCTCCACCCCATCTCACTCTGCTCCACCACCCCACCCCCTGCTCCACCACCCACTCCTCCTGCCCACCACCCCACCACTCGCCCCACCACCCCACCCCCCTGCTCCACCACCCACTCCCCTGCTCCACCACCCCACCCCTGGCTCCACCACCCACCCCTGCTCCAATCAATCTTCACCCCCTCCTCCACCCACCCCACCCCTGCCTGCACCCGACCCATCCTGCTCCACCACCCCACCCTCGCTCCACCAACCAACCCCTCTCCACCACCTACCTCCACCACCCCACACCACTCTCACCCCTGCTCCACACCCCACACCTGCCCACCCCACCCCACCCCGTCTAACCAACCACCCCCTCCACCCACTCTGATCCACCACCCCACCCCCGTCCCACCACCCACACTCTGCCCCACACTACCCACTCCTGCTCCCACCACACCCACCCTGCTCCACCACCCACCCCACCCTGGGTCCCACCACACCCAAACCCTGTCCAACTCACCCCCTGCCCAACTACACACCAACTCTGCCCACTGACCCCAACCACCCCACCTCCCCCACCCACCTCCCTGCTCCACCACCCCAACCAATCTGTCTAACTAATCTCACCCCCGTCCCACCACCCCACCCCCTGCTCCACCACCCCACCTGATGCTCCACCACCCCAACTCCCTGTCTACACACCCCACCCCTCGCTCCACCACACCCCACCCCCCAGTTCCACACCCCACCCCACCCCACCCTCTGTCTCCACCACCCCACCCCCTGCTCCACCACCCACTCCTGCTCCACCACCCCACCCCCTGCTCCCACCAAACCACCCCACCCTGCTCCACCACACCACCCTGCTCCACCACCCACCTCCTAGCCCACCAATTCCACCCCCTGCTCCACCACCCCACCTGGCCCACCCATCCCACCCACCCTGCTCCACCACACCCCACCCCCTGCTCCACCAATCTCAATTCTGCTCCACCACCCACTCCTGCCCACCACCCCACCCCCTGCTCCACCACCCCACCACCTGCTCCACCACACCCCACCCTGCTCCACCACCCCACCCCCTGCTCCACCACATCTACCTCCTGCCCACCACCCCACCCTGCCCCACCACACCCACCTGCTCCACCACCCACCCCTGCCCCACCACCCCACCCCCTGCTCCACCACCCACTCCTGCTCCACCACCGTCTACCCCCTGCTCCACCACCCCACCTGCTCCCACCACCCACTCCTGCTCCACCACCCCACCCCTTGCTCCACCACACCCCACCCCCTGCTCCACCACCTGCCCTGCTCCCACCAATCTCACCCCTGCTCCAAACCCACCTCCTCCTGCTCCACCACCCCAATCCCTTGCTCCACCCCACCCCACCCCTGCTCCACCACCCTACCCCCTGCTCCACCACCCCACCTGCTGCCCACCACCCCACCCCTGCTCCACCACCCCACCCTCCACACCCCACCCCTGCTCCACCACCTGCCCTCAGGCTCCACCACCCCACCCCTTGCCCCACCACCACCACCCCCACCCACCACCCACCCCCCCTGCTCCACCACACCCCACCCTGCCCACCACTCCACTCTGCCCACCACCCCACCCCCCCTGCCCACACCCCACCCCCTGCTCCACCACCCCACCCCCCTGCTCCACCACCCCACCCCCTGCACCCACATCCTCCTGCTCCACCACACCCCAACTCTGTTCCACCACCCTACCCCCTGCTCCACCACCACCTCCTGCCCACCACCCCACCCCTGCTCCACCACCACCTCCTGCCCACCCACCCACCCTTGTTCCACCCCACTCTGCCCACCCACCCACCTCCCTGCTCCACCAACCCCACCCCCTGCTCCACCACCCCACCTGCTCCACCACCCACCCTGCTCCACAACCCACCCCTGCTCCACCACACCCACCTCCCACACCCCACCCCCTGCTCCACCACCCACCCCTGCTCCACCACCCACCCCCCAGCTCCACCACCCCACCCCTGCTCCACACCACCCCACCCCCTGCCCACCACCAACCTCCCTGCTCCACCACCCACCCCCTGGCTCCACCACCCTCCTGCTCCACCCCACCCCCTGCCCACCACACCCACCTCCTGCTCCACCACCCCACCCCCTGCTCCACCACCCCCACCCCCTGCTCAACACACCCACCACCTGCTCCACCAATCTCCACCTTGCTCCACCACCCCACCCCCTGCTCCACCACCCCACCCCTCCTGCTCCACACCCCACCTGTCCACCACCCACTCTGCTCCACCCTCAATCTCCACCCCTGCTCCACCACCCCACCCCTGGCTCCACCACCCCACCCTCCTGCTCCACCACACCCCACCCTGATCCACCACCCCACCCCCCTGCTCCACCACACCCACCTCCTGCTCCACCACCCCACCCCTGCTCCACCACCTTACCTCCTGCTCCACCCCACCCCACCCCCTGCTCCACCTCACACCCACCCTTGCTCCACCACCCCACCCCCTGCTCCACCACCCCACCCCCTACTCCACCACCCCACCCCTGCTACACCACCCCACCGCTCCAACCACACCCCCACCACCCCACCCTGCCCCACCACCCCACTCTGCCCACCACCCCACCCGCTCCACACCCACCCACCCCACCCCTGCTCCACCACCCCACCCTGGTTCCACCACCCACTCCCTGCCCACCACCCCACCCCCTGCTATTCCACCACCCCACCCCGTCTAAATCTCACCTCCCGTCCACCCCACCCCACCTTCCAGCTCCCACCACACCCTGACCCCCTGTCTGACCACCCTACCCTCCCATGGCTCCCACCACCCACCTCCTGGCTCCACCAATCTCACTCTGCTCCACCCTCACCCACCTTCTGCTCCACCACCCTACCCCTTGCTCCACCACTCCCACCCCTGCTCCCCACCACACCCCACCCCCGTCCACCACCCACTCTGTCCACCACCCCACCCCCACACCCCAACTCTGCCCACACCCCACCCCACCCACCACCCCACCCCTGTCTAACTAACCCCAACCCCGTCCACCAACCCAACTCCCCATCCCCACACCCCACCTGCCCACCACACCCACCCCTGCCCACCAATCTCAGTCTCAACCCCACCCCGTCTAACCAACTCTAACCTGTCTAACCATCCCACCCCTGCCCACACACCCACCCTGCTCCCACCACCCCAACCCCCTGCTCCCACCACCCACCCCCCACTAACCACCCCACCCTGGCTCCACCAATTCCACCCCTGCCCACCACCCCACTCCCTGCCCCACACCCCACCCCCTGGCTCCACCACCCCACCCCCTGCTCCACCACCCACTCCCTGCTCCACCACCCCACCCCTGCCCACCACCCCACCCTCCTGCCCCACCTCACCCCACCCCTGCTCCACCACCCCACCCCTGCTCCAATTGACCTTTCACCCTGGGTTCCACCACCCCACTCCTGGTTCCACCAACTCACCCCTTGCCCCACCCCACCCCACCCTGGCTCCCACCCCACCCACCCTCCCTGCTCCCACTGACCCCACCCCCTGCTCCACCACTGCACCTCCTGCTCCACCACCTCTGACCCCCCGTTCCACCCGACCCACTCCCCCTGCTCCACCACCCCACCCTGCTCCACCACCTTACCCCTGCCCACCACCCACTCCCCTGGGTTCCACGCCCCACCCTTGCTCCACCACCCCACCTGCTCCACCACCCTACCTCCTGCTCCACCACCCCACCCCTGCTCCCACCACTCCATTCTCCTCCTGCTCCACCACCCCACCCCCCTGCTCCACCCACACCCACCCCTGTTCCACCACCCACTCCTCCTGCTCCAATCTCAATTCCACCCCCTTGCTCCACCACCTTACCTCCTGCTCCACCACCCCACCCCTGCTCCACCACCCACCACCTGCTCCACCCCACCCTATCCCCTGCTCCACACCCACCCCCCACACCCACCACACCCCACCCCCTGCTCCACCACCCACGTCCTGCTCCCACCACAGCAACATGTAACTGAACGGGGTTTGCTACTTTGAT
>NW_024750019.1:0-6847 GCF_018991925.1 Homarus americanus | reverse complement strand
ATCTGAACTTGTATCTGTATCCCGTGTAATCCATCTGTACCCCGTCCCTTGTATCTTGTCCTCATCTGTACTGTCCCCCTGTATCTGTACCCGTCCCTTGTATCTGTACCCGTCCCTGCTGCACCCCGTCCCTTGTACCGTCCCTGTATCTGTACCCGTCCTGCCCTCTGCCCGTCCCCTGTGTCCCCCCCATCTGCCCGTCCTTGTATCTGTACCCTGTCCCCGTATCTGCCCCCCTTGTACCTGTATCCCTGTATCTGTACGTCCCACTTGTCTTGTATCTGTACCTCCAATCTGTATCTGTACCCGTCCTTGTATCTGTACCGTCCCTTGTATCTGTACCTGTATCCCTTGTATCTGTATCCCTTTGTCCCCTGCATCTGGTCTGTATCCGTCCTGTATCTGTGGTGTCTGTACCTCCCCTGTCTGTACCCGTCCCTGTATCTGTGCAATCTGTACCCGTCCCTTGTATCTGTACCTGTCCCTGTATCCTTGTATCCCGTCATCTGTACCCCGTCCCTTGTATCTGTACCCCGTCCCTTGTATCTGTACCCCGTCCCTTGTATCTGTACCCGTCCCTTGTATCTGTACCTGTCCCTTGTATCTGTACCCCTCCCTTGTATATGTACCCGTCCCTTGTATCTGTACCTGTATCTGTATCTGTACCCGTCCCTTGTATCTGTACCCGTCCCTTGTATCTGTACCTGTCCCTTTTGTATCTGTACCCGTCCCTTGTATCTGTACTCTTTGTATCCCTCCCTGTATCTGTACCCGTCCATCTGTATTCTTGTATCTGTACTTGTATCTGTACCTGTCCCCGTTGTATCCCTTGTACTGTGTACCCGTCCTTGTCCTCTTGTATCCGTCCCTTGTATCTACCTGTCCCTTGTATCTGTACCCGTCCTTGTATCTGTCATCTTGTCCCTTGTATCTGTACCGTCCCTTGTATCTGTACCGTCCCTTGTATCTTACCTCCCTGTATCTGTACCCGTCCTTGTATCTGTACCCGTATCTGCACCCGTCCCTGTGTATCCCGTCCCTTGTATCTGTACTGTCCCCTGTATATGCACCCGTCCCTTGTATCTGTACCGTCCCTTGTATCTGTACCCGTCCCTTGTATCTGTACCCGTCCGCTTATCTGTACAAACCTGTCCCTTGTATCTGTACCTGTGCCCTCTGTATCTGTACCCGTCCCTTGTATCTGTGCCGTCCCTTGTATCTGTACCCGTCCTGTATCTGTACCTGTCCCCTGTCCCGTCCCTGTATCTGCATTCGTCCCTTGTATCTGTACCGTCCTTGTATCTGTACCCGTCCTTGTATCTGCCCCGTCCCTTTGTATCTGTACCCGTCCCTTGTATCTGTACCCTGTGTGTACCTGTCCTTGTATCATGCCCGTCCCTTGTATCTTGTATCCCCTGTCCCTTGTATCTGTACCTGTCCCCTGTATATGTATCTGTACCCGTCCCTTGTATCTGTACCCGTCCCTTGTATCTGTACCTGTCCCTTGTATCTGTACCCGTCCCTTGTCTGTCTGTATCCCGTCCCCTGTCTGTATCTGTACCCATCCCTTGCATCTGTACCTGTCCCTTGTATCTGTACCCCGCATCTGTACCTGTCCCTTGCCTGTCACCCTCCTCCTGTATCTGTACCATCTGTACATCTGTACCTGTCCCTTGTATCTGTACCCGTCCCTTGCATCTGTACCCGTCCCTTGTATCTGTGTCCCTTGTATCTGCCTGCACCCGTCCCTTGTATCTGTACCGTCCCTTGTATCTGTGCCGTCCATGTATCTGTACCCGTCCCTTCTGCATCCATCTGTACCTGTCCCTTGTATCTGCACCCGTCCCTTGTATCTGTATCTGCGTGTCCCTTTGTATCTGTACTGTCCTGTCTGTATCTGTACATCTGTCCCCTGTATATGCACCCGTCCCTTGTATCTGCAATGTCCCTTGTATCTGTACCCGTATCTGCCTCCTTGCATCTGTACCTCCCTATCTGCACCCGTCCCTTGCCCGTCCTTGCCCTGTCCCTTATATCTGTACCTGTACCTTTGTATCTGTACCAATCCCTTGTATCTGTACCCGGTCCCTTGTATCTGTACCCGTCCCTTGTATCTGTACCAGTCCCTTGTATCTGTACCAGTCCCTTGTATCTGTACCCGTCCCTTGTATCTGTACCCGTCCCTTGTATCTGTACCAGTCCCTTGTATCTGTACCTGTATCAGTTCTTGTAATAATCTTTGTTATGTATTTTACAGCACAGTTATGGTACTCGGCCACATCAGTTTACCTTACAATAACTTTTCTACCAATACAGTGTAGTATTTTACACAGAGGGTTGAAAGCGAGTTTTTGTATCATGCCGCAACACTAACAACCTAAACTACAGAATGAAGCTGTTTACCTAAATTTTCTTTTCTTTTTGTACGAGTTTATTAATTGCCGAGAAATATTGTTTATTTCTGTTTAGTTCCACAGCTGTTAGGGGAAGATCGTCTTGACCCCATCTTGAAGACATTGTTTTACTTGAGTTTAATGATCGTTATAACTGGTGGATATATTATTAAGACAACGTTCCCATGATGCACCTTCTTGAACGTAAACTTGAAGATTGTAAAGGGAAAATGAATGAACGTGTCCACTCCACCTTAACCCCCTTGACTACGATGACTTAATCCCTTGACTACGATGACTTAACCCCTTTGACTATGATGACTTAACTTCTTGACAACGATGTCTTAATCCCTTGACTACGATGACTTAACCCCTTTGACTATGATGACTTAACTTCTTGTCTACGATGACTTGATCCCTTGAATATGATGACTTAATCCCTTGGTCTACGATGACTTATTCCCTAGACAACGATAACTTATTCCCTAGACAACGATGACTTAACCCCTTGACTACGATGACTTAACCCCTTGACTACGATGACTTAACCCCTTGACTACGATGACTTAACCCCTTGACTACGATGACTTAACCCCTTGACTACGATGACTTAATACCTTGACTACGATGACTTAACCCCCTGTAAGTGGCTGTATAAAGATATATTACCACATACTGTATACAACACGCACACTCCTCTATCTCTCCCTCTACATAAACATATACATCTTAGGCTCGTTTTTTTTTGGACTTCTCTAATGTTGACCCGATAACTTCAAACAAAGTGCGTACTCTTCCTCCTCCGCTGCCTCCTCCTCCTCCCCTCCTCCGCTGCCTCCTCCTCCTCCTCCTCCTCCTCCTCTGCCTCCTCCTCCTCCTCCCTCCCTCCTCCCCTTCTCTTCCTCTTCTTTCCTCCTCCCTTTCCACCTTTCACTTCCAATTTCTTTCCTCCTCCTCCTTTATTCATTCCACCAACACAGTCACCTCCACATCTCCCCTACTGCCCTTCTCTCCTCCTCCTCCTCCCTCCCCCTCCTTCCCTCCTCCCGCCCCCCTCCTCTTCCCTGCCCTCCTCTTCATGCTCCTCCTCCTCTTTCTACTGCGTCTTCTTGTCTATCATATCTCTTTGACTGAACACGATAATGGGCCGGAGTCTTTGCTTTGTTAGGTTAATTAAACCGTTTTGGATCTGCTGCGGCTCTCTGTTTTTTTAGTTAACTGTGACTTCCCTTTTGAGGAGCTGGGTGGTGTGGGTGTGTGTGTGTGGGGTGTGTGTGTGTGTGTGTGTGTGTGTGTGTGTGTGTGTGTGTGTGTGTGTGTGTGTGTGTGTGTGTGTGTGTGTGTGTAAAACAATGAGAGTTTAGTAATTACAATCGTCCATCAGTCATTGGAAATTATGAGAGATAGAAATCCTTGTAAAGAGAGGTAAACACTGTGAAGAAATGACGGTGTGGAAAATTATGGCCTCTCTCTCTCTCTCTCTCTCTCTCTCTCTCAGAAATGTAATTACTACATTGAATCAGGAATGCTTGGGGACATTCTTGCAGTCTATCCTAAATTTGTCAGCCCACACTGATTAGTCCTCAAATAGAATATGACTTATACTGTATACGAACCACTGTGCTGCGTGGCAGTGAGAAGTGATACCACCCTCAGTGTCAAGACCTGACTGAATTACTCACAATAGGCAAACTGTACTACAAGCTTCGTCAATACATTTGTTAAGCGAAACTGTGAGACTCGCCACTAGCTGTCACTTTTACGATGAGTCTCTCTGTTTCCTCCTACCCCTGGTCCAGGAGTCAGGTGAGACAGCGGACTCACCTGCCAGTAGTGTGGAGTGTATTCAAGAAGTGACTGGACTCTGGCTACATATACGAGTCCTGTGGCTGTTGATGCTCCTTCGGCAGGCAGCTCTTAAACGTGATTAACAACTGTTATTTAGGAGTAAAATTCACACTCATTTATGATCTACCAAGTCTGTCTATTGTTCATCCACTGAGACTTGTTGTTTCGCCTGGTAGTTCATGGTGCCTGGTGATTGTCTTCAGGTGTTGGTTGACTGTAAGAGCGAACCAATCTAATAGTACATTCACCCACGTATGTATGACTCTGGGACCAATTTCAAAAGGTCACTGGAAAAAAAAAAATATCCAAAGCATATGTCCCAGCACACTACCTTGCACTACACCAGATGCTATTTGGGTACTTCAAGGCTGAGTTTCTTTGATTGTAGTAACCTAGCGGAGTTGATGTATCTGGTCACCTACAGCTAGACTCAGCGTATTCCAGCAGAGATCCATATACAGTATTGCAATCTAGCGTAAAGACCTGGATACCAGACCCAATCGAAGGCTCTTGATAATGTTCCTAGGTGATTATTACAGTTGCTTTTGAAGTCCCCCAACGCCTGGCTCCTGGAGTTGGATTGCTTCAGGAGGAGGCTAGCGTGCGAGTGAGCATTTCTTAAAACCAAATTGTTTGTCGTCAGGTAGTTTGTTTCCTTCAAAGAGCTTTGATAGGGTCGGTAGTCCCCCCCCCCTCTCTCTCTCTCTCTCTCTCTCTCTCTCTCTCTCTCTCTCTCTTCTCACCCTCATACTAATTCACACACACACTGTAATTCCTAATCGACGCTCTTCACTCGCTATCCTCCACAGCTCCTTCAGGCGGGTTCTGAGTCTCTCCTGATGTACACTCCTCACTTGGTCAATAGTAAAGTGCTTTTCTTTCTCTCCCTCTCTTACTCTATCTGTGGCTCTTTGTTCCCATCCTCTCTCTCTCTCTCATTCTGTCTGTCTGTCTCTTTCTCCTTTTTCCTCTTTCTTTACATGTCTGTCTACTTGCTTGTCTCTCTCTCTCTCTCTCTCTCTCTCTCTCTCTCTCTCTCTCTCTCTCTCTCTCTCTCTCATTCTCTCTCTCTTCGCACGAGGGAAAATTTGTAAAAAAAAAAATAAACACCTCCCCCTCGAGGACTTCCCGAGTAGGACTTGAGTCTGGAGTCCTCATGAACACACAAGCGGCCGCCAAGTCCATTGTGTCAAGTCCCTTTATGCCGTGTGAGTGGTCAGGTGCTTCGGTTATTTTCGGTAAGTGGAGGCATAAAGTGATCGTACATTGAGTGGTGAGAGGGATGTGAGAGGGAGGATAAAGGGAGTGGGAAGTGAGAGGGAGGATAAGGGGAGTGGGAAGTGAGAGGGATGATAAACGGAGTGGGATGATAAGGAGAGGAAGGGATAAAGGGAGAATGATGATGAGGAGAGGGAAAGGAGTGGGTGAGAGGGATGTAAGAGTGAGGATAAAGGGAGAGTGTGTGTGAAGGGCGGATAGAAGAAGGGAGTGAAGGAGTGAGGGAGGGTGGGAGAGAGTGAAGTGAGAGGGAGGATGAAGGGAAGGAGAAAATGGAGAGGGAAAAAGAAGAGAAAATGAGCAAGAACGGGTGGATGAGAAAGGAAGTGAGAGGGAAAATGGGAAGGAGAGGCGGACAGAATAACAGACAAGCAATGAGACAGAAAAAAGAGACAGGTAGACAAAGAGAGAGAGAGAGAGTATAAAACAGACGTATAGAGGGTGGGAGAAATGAAGGAAAACTGACAGGTGGATCAAGAGACAGACAGATAGGCGAAGTAAAACCAGAAAAAGTAAAATAATTATAACAGGTAATGTAAGTATAATAATTTACCTGTTGGTGTTAGGTTAGGTTAGTGTTGAGTTAGGTTAGGTTAGGTTAGGTTAGGTTAGATTAGTGTTGAGTTCGGTTAGGTTAGTGTTGAGTTAGGTTAGGTTAGATTAGTGTTGAGTTCGGTTACGTTAGATTAGTGTTGAGTTCGGTTAGCTTAGTGTTGAGTTGAATTAGGTTAAGTTAGGTTAGTGTTGAGTTGAATTAGGTTAAGTTAGGTTAGTGTTGAGTTGAATTAGGTTAAGTTAGGTTAGTGTTGAGTTAGGTTAGGTTGAACATAGGACTTGTCTCCCTCTTACCATCATTCCTGTTAGTCCACATAAAGAGTGAAGTACAATGATAGGATGACTCTTACATACAGGGTGAAGTGCATGCACCAAATATCAACCTAAGGTGAGATCAATTAAAACTTGAATAATATAATAAAAATTGAACAAAAGAAAACGAAACAGTACAAAACTAAATTGAACATTGTACAAAAAATTTAATGAAACAAATAAAAACTGAACAATGAACAAAATGAAAATATGGAACAAATCAAACTGTTCAATAACAATTAACAAATTAAAATGGATATAAATTGGAAAGCAACAAGAAGATCTGCTATGAAGATTAACTTAGAGAACAACACAAACTTCTTTAGGCGGAAAAGAAGAAAGTTTCTGATAGTGACTCAACATTGACAGAGCGAGAGTAAGATAGTTAGACGCTCCTTTCTGTCAACAGGATGGGCCCCAGATTGTGTTTATCTCTCTCTCTCTCTCTCTCTCTCTCTCTC